>NW_024879446.1:743413-900913 GCF_009819885.2 Catharus ustulatus
CTTTTCAAAAACAACACCAAAAATATCAGACCAACCTTCAAGGAGAGAATTAAAAAAGGAGTTTGCCTGAATGAAAACAAGCAGGAAAATGTCCTTGAGAACAAGATGCATTGTTCTCCTGCCTTGAGAAGGCAAGACATACTTGGTCTGAAGAACTGGGGAGAGAAAGAGATGTGGAGGAGCACACATCTTGATAGCTCCACCCTCTTCTTCCCCCAGCATTCCCCCAAAACTGAACAAAATTGCCTCCCACTCTGTCTGGTGCAAGAACAATGCGTGTGATGACAGAGCACAAGTCAGGCGAGGTCTCCCTGAGTCCGGGGAGAGATTCCCCAAAAAGTTGCCAGCATATATTCCAGGGCTTTGAATGAGCCTTCAGAATACAGCTGCAGCCATCATGGAAATCTGTTAAATCTCCAAGATATGTAGATTTAGATATACAGATATATAGATATCACAGAGGGAGGGAGGAAAGGACAGAGGGAGGGAGGGAGGGAGGGAGAGATACTGCATAGCAAGACCCTGCCAGTCACCTTTATGCCTGTTGCAAGGTATCAGGAAGGGAAGATTCTCAGAATATTAAAAACAAATCATGTAGAGAACTCCCTGTCTTCCATTCTTCACTCAAACTTGATGTGTAACCTTTCCAACATCAGCCTTAAGGTAGTAGATTTTGTGTTAGCAGATTTCATCCAAAGCAAGGAGTTTTGAAAACACATGTTTGTGAACTGAATCCTCTTTTCTACTCATGCTGGTTATTATTTTTCCTGCTAAAATGTCTTGCTGCATAAAGACTTTTCTTTTTGGCAGCCGCTAAAATCACTTTGTTATGAAGCATCCAGATTTTATCAGACAATTAGCAAGCCAGCTCAGTGTTTGTGTGTGTGCATGTGCGCGTCTGTTTGCATGTGTCCGTGTGGTAATTGATATTCATGATGTATGGCTGGCTGGCTGGAATATCTCACTACCCACACAGAATGATTGCTGGTGAGAAGGCCTTTTCCAGCTCAGTGTTAGCATGCTTCATCTGAAATTTGCTTTGCTGACAGGCCTTTTGCTCCTGATTGTGTGCTCCCAATGCAAAATTCATCATTGTGCCTAATTTCAAGCACAACAGTCCTGCAATAATCTCCTGAGGAGATATTAAGTTATATCTATTTGTGCTGTCTTGGGTGATCATGCAAGTTGCTAGTGTGACAGCGAGACCTGGACACAGAACAAACAAAGGAAAGGACTGCCAAAGCCACAGACGTGTGCTCCAGTTGTGGTGGTAATATATGAGGTATGTAAGATGTCTTTTTAGGAATGCTGGGCTCCCGGCCTCTGCAGGTTAAATATTCCCCTCTGCCTCACGTCAGCTGAATTGATGGTTTTGCCACCCAGCAGCCCCAGGAAGATAATAACTGTCAGTCACCAGCAATCTGCACCGCATTTACAGTAACAAATAGGATGCCAGTTTGGGGAAAAGTTGATGTTTGTACAAATATGTGGTGAGTGACCACGTATTGTTTCAACAGTTGTTGCCCCCTTATACATCTATGTAGGTCCAGACACGCAGGACAAGTGAGTGTTAAACACACACATTCAGAGCTGGATCTGGGCTTTAATAAGGGCATTGTAACAAAGTAATTTCTATACCTGCCTTGATGAAGAATGCGAAGTGGATGCAGAATCCCTGCAAAGAAATGCATTATGAGATTTCTTTTTTGCTGGTTCAGCCCTATTAATCTGTTCAGCATGAGCTCAAGTATTTTAATAACAGGCATGGAATATTATGCCTGTTCTGAAATGGCTTGTTTTTAAGCACAACTTGGGCTGTGTTTGTGCTAACCTAGTTGGGGGAAAGAAACAGGTTTTAAGCTTATCCTCCTTTTCTTTCCCTAATCACAGCTACAGGGCAAAACATACCAAGGCTCTAATAGGAGAAGTAGCATTATCATATGCTAATTTACAGTAATGTTAAGAATAGCACAAAGAACAAGGCATTGACTGTACGTACATGTTGAAATTCATACTTGTGAATAGACCTGTGGCATGGCTGGTTGTCCTTTTGGGGACAGAATTTGTGCTCCAGAGTAAACTGCATTTTGGGAATTCGTGCTGATATAAGAGTTCTTTTATCTGATATAAGAGATTTTTTTATTTTCTGGTTTTACCTGTATTTATTTCCTGCTGAATACTACTGCAGGAAAAGGTACTCAGTTTGCAGCCAAAGACTATCTGGTCTCTATGATCAAGTGCAACCTCTCCATCTCTTACAGGAATAGACACTGACAACTACCAAAAGAGTATCCGTCTGCATCTCTTCCTCTGGAAACTGCAGGCTGCACTAGACAAGTCCAAGGGTGAGAGAAACTGCAAATGGAGAAGAGAAAGGACATCTGAGAGTCTTCACTAAATAATCAGAAGACTGATTGATTTCAGACAAAGACAGGAGTTATATAATGCATTCCTCCTCTGTGAGTAATCATATGCAAAGATTGACATGTTTGTGAGTGTTCCCAAAACTGATCCTGGGCTTACTGTGGCCTTTCCTGCATGAAAAAAACATCAGTCAGAGGGAAAGAGGGAAAAAAAAAGAGAGAGAGAGGAGGGAAAAAAGGAAAGAAGTGTGATTGTACTCCTAGGACAACATCCTGAATTTTTCCCTGGTGGACCCTTGCCATTACCATGGCAAAATGCCTGGAAACTGCCGTTCTTTTCCACAAAAAAAAATGTTTTGAAGGAAGAACAAAAGAAGTTTGAGCTTTTGGCAGATCATTGAAGATCACTGTGTTCAGATCCTCAGCTGGTGTAAATCAAGATAACAGCAGCATTGCTACAGTAGTTAAAAACTGACTGACTCTCCCATCCATCATGGCTTTCTGCTATGGGGGAATATTTCTTTACAGCTTAGATAGAGGAAGGAATTGCTTTTACTGCATGGTGCATGTTTTTCTGTTAAGAAAACATTTCTTATCCTTAATTGCTTAAGCTCCCTTGTATATTTAAGGTGGTGGTGCCTTCTGTCATGGAGGCATTTGTTGTGTGACACCTTGTTTTATTTCTTTGCGTTCCTAGTTGAATGACATGTTAATCTGCTGTGAAGGTGCATAATAGGATCAATGGGGATCTGGATGTATGTTTTAAATTAGAAAGAGGTCCTTTCTTTGTCTGATTCACGTTTCTGTGCTATATCACAGCATGTGTGGCCAAAGAATATTCCCACTAGGCCAAGAAAACCTGATACAGGTCAATAATTAAATAATAATCTGTAAAATTGAAAGGCTTTATGTTTCAGAGTGAAAGGTTGTTTTGTGTCTGATGGTGGTCAACAGGTAAGCACTCCAAGACCTCCATACATGCAAATGCCTCACAATCATTCAGATACAAGGGCTTGCAAATCCATTTTTACAGCTGCAGAAGGATGAAATCTATAAACTCTGTTTGCTTATGAACCAAGGTGTAGTGGATCTGACTGGTGTGAAGCAGTGGTTTCTGTTGGGTTTTTGTTTTTGGTTTTTTTTTTTTTTTTTTACTTCTGCATAGAGAGAAATATCTTGGGGAAATTAAACTCATGTGAGCTATGTCAGGAATTGCGTGTGCCCACAAGACTGAGATGAGCCTAGAAAATTCCATTATCTGCTCATACCACTCATTATTTGACAGCCCAGTCTGGATTTGTGGTGCTGTTGATTCCTGAAGCAGGAGAGGCAGGTACGGAGCTCCACGTGCCTGTGTGGTGGGTGGTGAGTGGCTGAACCAGTAGCAGTGTTCCACATTCAAGTGATCAGGAAGCAGACACGGGAGTGGAGAGGCAGTCTCAGAGACACACCCCACATTCCTTTACATCCCAAATTCACCCAGCTCTGTCCACCCTTTGCAGTGAAAGGGCCCAAGCCTCCCACAGCATGGAATACTGTAGCAAAACCTATCTTAAAAGACATGCTGGAAGACAGATTTTCATTTATTTTGAGGAACATTACTCCTGATCTGCAGCCCAAGTGCTGTATTGTGTTTATACATGCATTCACTTTTTTGTCTTCTCTTGGTAAAAGGGTATTATTTCAGGATCACCTGGCAGCTGATTTGATTAGCTGTGTTATCTTCCAGAGAACTCTAATGCTGCTTCAGCCCCAGACCAAGGGAATGTGAGATTACCAGGGTAAGAACCATGGGCAGCAAATAAAATACCATTAAGACTGGGAGAATTGAACTCAGGCAAGGAACAGCTGCCCCCGCTGAACTTCCACTTTTCCCCAGAATGTCCCAGATAGCACTGTGTTGATAAAAGGAGATAAGGTGCTTCCCTCAGTTAGTCCAGGAATGAGATCTTCTCCCTGAGGAAGCCACAGCTCTGCCTTCAGCCCATGCTGTGCCCATGCAGCAGCCTCTGACTTGCCCAGTGCTCACCCAAAGGTCACCTCTGCGATGGGTAGCATTTGAGGAACACTGTGAGGGCTATCCCAAACCTCTTGTGTTGACAGAAAATGCCAAGGTTTGGAGAAATCTCCCCCGCCTTGTGATTTTAATACGTTTGGAATTTAAAAAAAAAAACCAACTTTGTCCCTTACTCTTGCTTAAATGTAGGTTTCAAAGTATTGTTCCTGCATTATTTCTTTTATTCCTGTGTTTGGTCTCAGAAATACCGCAAAAATAAGTAGAACATGGGGCTATTTATGGGGAGATTTGAACTTTTGTTTCTACCTATTTGGTGCTCTGTTACCTGAGGAATAGTACACCATTTCTTTTTCCCTTGATTTGCTTTTGCAAAACAATAGTTACTTCTTTCTGTTAAAGTGTTGCAGCCTTTCTGAGTGGCTGCTCCGTTAATGCTCCCACTTGCCTTTGGACCTCCAAAGAAAGTGGAGAAAACTCAATGAATCAGAGATTTCTGATCATATTATTCAGGAAATCGTGAATGCACTGAGGCAAAACATGGCTCTGGTAAGCAATACAATACTAACAGGGTTGAAATCCTTCTGAGTGTGTGGCTAGGAGAAACCTTGCACAACATGCACCGGGCTGAGCTCCTTCATGATTGGAATCATTGAGAGATGAATAGTAATGGATTTGCACAATGTTATGGATTGCTACACCTCTGCTGGGGTACCAAGCCTATTATTGCTATTTCCCACTGTTCTCCTTTTGGCTCTGAGCCTGTCCTTCAAACACCCAGAACCTGCCTGTGGGTGAGGCCTCCTTCCTTACTGAATCCACCCATGACCTTCTCATGAGGTCACTCCTTCTAAGGTTCTACACCCCAGGACTTTGTACTCATTTTTCTTCCATGCTCTCCACAACTTTCTCTCCTTAGTGATTTCAGTTAGCCCCAAGGAGGAAGAAGCTTCAACATAATTTGTATCTGTCCTACTTGAAAACTTCCTTTCCTTGCCTGGTGCTCAATCACAGAATGGGTGGGACCTCTGGAGATTACCCAGTCCAACCCCCTGCCAAAGCAGGGTCACCTGGAGCTGGTGACACAGGGCCACACCCAGGTGGGGTTTGGGTGCTTCCAGAGGGGAAGTAGCTGCTTCAGTGCTTTACCACCCTCAATGGGAAGAAGTTCTTCCTTATGTTGAGGGGGAACTTCTTGTGTTTTAGTTTATGGTCACTGCTTCTTGTCCTGTCCTGGCACCACTGAAAAGACTCTGGAACCATTCTCTTGGCACCTGCAAGATTTTTATATGCATTAATGAGATTGCCTCTCAGTCTTCTCCAGAACAACCATGCCCAGATCTTGCAGTGTCTCCTCACAAGAGAAATGCTCCAGACTCTTTCTGGTCTTTGTGGCCCTTAAAGACAGCACTAAGCCTTTCCAGCAGACCAACCTGCATAGATTGGTCTGCATATTTACAGCTGGTGTGTGCCACGCACCTTTCTCTCCCCATGGACTGAATTCTTCTGCATGTGCATGCCAATTCTGACCTGCCTGCTGCATCCAGTGCTTCTGAGCTGTGTCTTTGGTCCTTCACTGAGGCTTCCTGTATTCTGATCCTGTCCAGATCCTGCTTGCTCTCAGAACAGAGAGTCTTTGGGGATGGATGTCACTGATACCAGAGTGGGTCTGGTGTATGTTGACTTCTGAGGACCCTGGAGAAGAAAAATAACTCGGGAATGTGGTGCAGTCAGGCTGAGTTATCTTTGCAAGGCATCTGCTCTACTGACAAATGAACTTCTCTGCTATCTCCAGAACACTGGGGATTTCTGAAGGCCAAGCTGCTCTGCTAGAGTCCTCATTAATAACAAATGCCTGTCACCTCCAGCGTGGAGTAGCTGCACTCCTGTCTATACTAGTACCTTCCAGCATCATCCAGCTCCTGTTGGAGCCACGAACAATGCCTTCCTCAGGCCAAGAGCACAAGCTGCACCCTCCTCTGGGGATCTCCCCATAGCTTGAATGTTGTACTCATTTTAAGCAGACTCTTGAACTTCCAGGGAGAGAGCTGCAATGAGCTGTGAGAGCTGAGGAGATGAGTGGTGGAGCAGAACGAGTGTGCTAGAGGGGTTTTTGGTGTTTCTTTCAGGTTAATGCAATCACTAAAGATAAAACCTCTCCAGCAGAAAGATAATACAGCTTCCCTTTCTTTACCTCCACATTAAGAGTGCTTCTTACACACACATAATAGATACTAGAAAAATATGGGAGACGAGACTGCACAAGCTTTCAATAATGGCTGCAGAAAACAGTGAGTTATCGTCTCAATCAAGAGGTCTTGAAAATGTAATAGGGCAGCTAGCATTTCAAGAGGACAGTTGTGTTTGTCTCTGCCCTTACCAATCATTTCCTTCTTCCCTTCTGTACACAGGGCCCCCACAAAGCCTGTGAACATGGTTCATTGTTTTCTGTCTGCTTAAATAATTTGAGTAGAGGGATTACATTGTGGTAAAAGAGATGCACTTGGGTTTGAGGGATCTGGAATAATTTTCAGGGCCACGATATTCTTCATTCCCAACTGTGTCTCCCTGTCAAAGACAATGGTAGGTGGCAGAAGGTACACTACCTTTCCTTCCAGAAGACTGTAATCATTTTGAGATGGATACCACCCGGCTGATTTTCTGTATATGAGGAGCTATTAGCACATTTGCTATGAGTGAGCACACGTTTAAGTGGCCACATTTCCCCACATTTCTGAGATGGATTGTTCAAAGCTATCTGTGTGCGTGATGTACTGCCATGAGTTTACACCCTTCCTGTCTGAAAGCATCTCCTCCCCACCCAGATACAATAGCAGTGGCATGACTGTTTTCCCAACCTCTGTCTCTTTTACTTATTTTCATTAGAAGCCTTTCTTTTTGCAGAGACTGTCTCATCTGCTGTCTTTTTTTCAGTCAGTCTCTCAGAAATGTCTTGCATAAGGAGTGGAAGATGAATAAGATGGTTATGACTTAAGAAAAGAAAAAAAAAGGCAGCATATCTGTATTTTTTTCTTCCAGCTGATGCAGCTATTACTTTGAAAGCTGATTGTGAGGAGAAAAAAGGTCTATGATACAAAGTCAACAAGCAGTGGACACGAAGAGGTGACATTCTCTTTTGGAGTGAACTATTACTATGGGTAAACAACCAACAATTAGACTGTGATAGTGTACTTTTAGCAAGAGAATTGGGCTTTTTAACTCCTGCTGGCTCAAAGGAGGTCTATGATCCTTTGTATCCAAGGCAGAACAGCCATCTCAGCCCCCCACAAATGGGTCAAGGGAGCTCCTTGGATGCTCCTTTCCCTTGGCATATCTGTAAGAGGGTGGTATCTTTTCCCTCTGGCACTGAATCAATTCATCTTTACTGTGACTGAATTCAAAAGAATATGAACAATTCTTCTCTCCCAATATCTTTTCTGTGACTCTTAGATAGTGGGAAACACTGCCATCATTTACCTATGCATCCCCTCACTATCTTATTGCTGCCCCATAAAACAAAGCCTCAGAAAGGATGAACAGTTGTCAGTTTGCTGCCTGCACTGTCACTTTGCAAACTCTAAATAATAGTGAGATTATGGCATGCTATAAAAGTACCTTGAGATAAACCTGTCTGAGTGCAGGGCTGATATTTGCTTTTGGATTAGATTTCAGTATGATCTTTCTTATTTTTCTTTATTTTTCTTTTTTTTTTCTTTTCTTTTTTTAAGATAGCACTTGTAATTCTCTTAGAAACTCAAAGAATGGCCTTGAGAGTGAACCTGCAGAACATATTGTTAAGCCAGAAAGGAAGACTGAATTAGGTTTGCTTTCAGCTGATTTGTTTGTGCTCTTAGCTGAGTTACTCAGCCTTTCATGTAGCTCTCCCATGCAAGTACTAATCTGGCTCACTGGCTTTTGAGATCTTAAAGGATCCTAGCTGAAGTCCAAGCAAAGTACATGTGGTGTCTAGACAGAGAGTTTAATTCGCATTCAGACTGCAAAATAAGTCTAATGTTGTTTGCCTTTACATTAGAAAGGCTGAGCTTGCTTAAATCTTGACTAGGTTCAAGAGTTGAGCTTTCCAGAATAAGAAGTAGTTGTTAATAAAAGAGAAAGAAATGGTATGACTCGTGTAAGAAATCCATTGGTCACCAGAAGGTGATGGACAGGCAGACCTTGGAAGGTAAATATAATTAAGTGAGCTATCAATCAAAGCTCTTCTCCTTGTTTTATCCCTTGTTCAGTTTCAGTTTCAGAGCTGCTCCAGAAGGAGCTGGTGGTTCTTGTTATGCCTGTGCCTGGTTTTACACCTGTTGGTAGCTTATTTTTCATCTATTTTTTTCAAAAAGAAACCTAAAAAAAAGGGGAAGGCTATTCTCCACCAGAGACATCACCTCCCTCCTGGTGGATGCTCAAAGGCTCCTCTGGCCCCAGATGGATGCCTGTTGTTTGCCACCCTTGGACCCGTGAGTTAATCTCTGGGGAAGGGCCAGGCATGGGGAATGGCTCACCAGGTAAGCTTGGTGAGCCTTTCTCATCCAGAATAGGAATTTTTGGAGGTATTTTCCAGAAGCTTAGCAGCTTAGTGAGGCTGTGATCTCAGACTGCCTCACAAGCTCTTTTGGGAATCCCATGGTCAGTTCAGTGGAGAAATATCTTATTCTCCAGGTCTTATTCTCAGGTGTTGTTGACAGAGCCCTCCACATTCTCTAAGTCCCATCAATGAAACTGTGACAGTTTTGTTGATGAAAGGTCAAAGAAAGCAAGATTTCTTTCTTTTTTTTCTCAGCTTAGGCTGAGAGTTCAGCATGGAATTAACATTGAAAACTGGAATGACCTTTCACCTTTCTTGCCTGAAGTTTGGAATTAATTTCACCAAATTCTGGTGAGAAGAAAGTGGCTGTGGGCAAGCTTGGGTGGAGATGCCAGGCTGCCCTGGTGCTGAAGCCAGTGACTGCATCAGCTACTTTGATTTGCTTTGCCAAACCCATCCACAAGTGGCCAATGTGCAAAAAAACCGCAAGCCATTTCATGTCATCTGACAGGCAGCCACGCAGGGGTCGTGGCTCTCATGATTTATTAACTTGGAGTGGCTGTGAATTGACCACACAGAGGTACAAGGCTTTGTATCCTGCTGTCAATCCCTTGGGCTGCAGAGAATACCTAAATATATTTTAGTGCTCAGAACAAAGCCCTTCACTGCTACCCATCGTTAATCCTCTACACCACCTCCACCACATCATTAGCTGGAAAGTCTGTCTCTCATCAAATTGAGAGAAAAACAAATAAAACAGACATGAGAGAACAGAATGTGGGTGAACCTGAAGATTTGTTCGATAATTATTGTCTCAGTTGAAGAAAAGGAGCAGTACTTTGGAAATGAAACCACATCTTGCTTGACTATTTGACTACATTGTCCTAGGGGCCTTGGTTGAAGTTCTGACAGCATTGTCAGCACTTTTTCTTAGTTCAAGCTCACTGAGTTTCCTGCTGTGGAAAAAAAAATCTGGCTAAAAAAAGAAAACTGCTAGAGCTTAAAAGCCCTCTGTTAGCAAAAGCCAGCACTGGAGGCCTTGGTTGATGAGTCACTTCACACAAATAAGTGCTGCTAATCAATGAGAAATACTATAAGGGGCACTCATGGGCAGGAAAAAGCAAAATCAAAGATGTGGGAATGTTAAGGGTGGGTAAAATGGGGAGGGTTGTGTGCTGGCATGTGGGTTCCTCTGTATGGGATCAGAGAGCAGGTGGGAGCTGGGGAGTGGGGTGTTTCACTGGAGGATGTTGTTCAGGAGGTAAAGGACAGGTGTCCAACAACCCTCTGGCTCAGGGTCTTGTTTATGATGATACCTTCTCCAAGGGCTTCATAGTGAGGAAGGAAACCTGACATTTTCATCACATATTTATGACCTGCTGTGGAGATTAATGTTTCATATGCATTTGGAAATCCAGTCACTAACACAACTGGCTTTATTATGCTTAGCATGAATTCTGTCATTATATATCTGTTAAGTATGTATTGGCAATTTATTGACATTGGTATTCAAATTAAATTCTTGAGTAATTAGTCACCAGTGGATTTGCTTTCCCAAGCTGCAGCAATATGTCTCAAAACCTTTTCAAGCTTCTTCCAAGCTTCACTCATTGGCATTTTTCCAAGATGTTTCCTAAGAACAAGCACTGAAGCTGATATTTAGAACATATGGTGATGATGTGTTTGTATGTTCATTAAATCAAGATACCAATGAAAGAAAAGTGTAAGGCTTTCTATCCTTTAAAATGAAATTGTCAACCTAGATATCTATTGCCTTTGCTGAAATCCAGCCTGAAATGACTTGTAAGCAGTGCTCTGTTATGATGACAAATTAATTCACATCAGACTTTGATCACTGCTTGAAAAGTTTTCAAGCATCAATTTCCAGCAGTTGCATTTAGAAAATGAGAATTCAGTTTGGAGCCTCAGATTCAAAACAACAGAAATAAAAGTGCCTTCATGTAGCTGGTATGCAAACCTCCAGGAAAAAAAAATGCAGGATATTCAGTAGAAACTTCATCTGTGTGTAAGATGAAGAATTTCAGCAGCAGTGGCTGATATGTGCAATTAATGTTCTACATATGGCTCGCTTTACACAAAGCCCCTCATGTTACTGTTGCTCATGTGCACAAATTCATGCTCTCACACAAAATATATCTGTTTGTCTGTCTGTCTGTCTGTCTTGTCCCATTGGTCTGTCTCCTTGCCATGTAACATGTCAAAAGGAAATTAAAAAGGGAGGAGGGGGGGAGAGCGAATCTGTCTTAAAATAGAATGGAATCGTATTAGCCAGCCTAATAGTGGAGGTGCATTTTGGAAATGTGGTTCTGTATATCCAATGTTTACCACTTGACTACTCATGCCTCAGGCTTGAAATGCATAATAACACAAATTAAAGCACGGCAAAGGGAAGAGCCAGGATCTCAGAGATAACCACACCTAATGCAAAGTATGACAGAACATCTGCTCTTTAATTAATCTTACGTAAAGATTGAAGCTGTGCATTAAGATGCAGAGTGTTTATGACAACAATTTTTATTGTAGTTAACATGCTCTTGGCCTCCCCCATGAAATTGTTTCTGCTTTGTAACACACATAAAGCTCTGATAAGCTACAACAGCCATCTAGAAATAAAAATGCTGGGAAGGGGTGGTTCAGAAACACAAAGTCAGGATGTTTCCAGGGAAGCATAGGAATAGCATTTAAGTAAGTGGAAGTGGATTTTGATGATGATGAGAAGAATCTAACATCTGGTTTTGAGAATACACTGATGACAGCTGAAATCCTGTGATTAAGATTAAAAATAAAGAAAAGCAAGAAATCCCCTGAAGTCCTCAGGTTTTAGGTAATCAATTTGAGCTCTGCCTTAGGAGTCAGATTTTCAGAAACCATTCTGGCATCTTTTCAAGTGCTTTTCAGAAAAGCAGGGTTACTTATAAGATTTTGGATCCAGCTACCCCAAAACACTACTGATTTCTGAAACTCTCTTCCATTTATTCAATTTCCCCTTCATTATGAAAGCATGCAGGTGTTTGCATGGATACAGTTGCTACAAAGAGCAAAAGGTATATCTGGAACCTGCTCATTCATCTTGTTTAAACAGTTTCCTCATTCCAGGGTTATTTATTTTATTGAAAAAGTAATTTTCCAGTTATCCGCATGGACATGGCTGCACACATGGACACACTGGATGAAGATTAATTTGGAGACAACCTGACAAACTAACTTACTTAAATCAAAATAATTCCAAAAACAGTTACAATCCTTATTTTGGCTTCTGTCTGAGATGGGGGTATGAATCTGTTCTTGGCCTTGGTACAAAGGTGAGTGAGGGAGCTGTCACAACAAAATATGAGAAGAGGCACTAGTAGATCATCCTTCTCACTGTCTGCAGTGCAAAATGCCATCACCATCAGGGGCTTCAACAAGAACTCATGAGAGCCAGCAGGTTGACTGTCAGTGTGCCTTAGACCTCTGGAGAGAAGAAAAACTTCCCTCATCTTTATTCCCTTTCACAGAGTGGTTGGACACAATCTGACACTCAAGAGGCAGATACTTCCTATGCATCCATGTGGAGGAAAGATGTTCTCATCCAGATTTGTTAATCCAAATTTCCTATACTAATTCAGTCTCCAAACCTGAATGAGAAGCTCAACTTTGTGTTATTAGGAGATGTTTATTTGCAAGACATATGCCAGTGGTATCATCTGTGAGGGAAAAGGAAAGGAGGTAAAACAACTGCAAAATCATCTATTTTGCGACTTGGTTGTGTTTTCCTGAAATAGAGTTTAGTACTCTATGAGGCACCTTGAAAACTTTTCACTGGGTGCAAATGGCTGGAGTCCTGAATAAAAATTATAGGATGCACTTTAGGTTGAATGAAAATAGGTTACCTGCAGAAAATGTGAAGCTGGCATGTGGGCTACGTCTGTCAAGAATAATTTTTATTTGCCTAAATATGTATAAGGGAGAAAGACAGATAAATTGAAAGAAAAATGCCATCAGAGTAGCGTTCACTCTGGAAAAAGGTTTGTAAACAACATAAAATAGCTGCCTCTCTGAAATGATAGCTTTACTCAAAGTATGTCCAATATATATGTGTGTATATATGCACATATATATAATCCAAAGGTAGCCTTTTTGCCATGGGAATTGTCTGCAATTATTTTCCCCTTCTATGCTGTATTATAATTAGCAATTTCTGTGTCATCATGGGATGATGCAATGTAAATGCAGGCTTTCTGCTCATCCACTTCTTCCCATGTGTAGTTTTATTCCTCCAGCTGAGCCTGTGCAGCAGATGCCAGCATTCTCTGTAATGAGGGACTGGAGAAGGACCTAAGCTTTACCAGCATTTGAATTGCTCTGGACTGCTCATCACCACTCCTTTAATTTATACCCTTAGAGAGATGGCAATAGGGTCTATGTCTCCTATGGAAGTGATTTGAAATCTTGCCAAGAAAGAGCCTCAGTCCCTTCCTCCTTATAGTCCTGGCACGTAAAACCACAGGAGAAAACAAAAAGCATTTGTGAGGAGTCATCCAGGAAGAAAGATTAACAATATAAACCAAAGGAGAAGAGAGAAAAGACCCTTTCCTCATTGAAAGTGGGTCTGTGCTTATTTTAATGGATCTTTTACAGTCCCTGAATGTCCTCTAATCTGAGCGTAATGCTCATTGCTGTTTCTGCTGCTTCTTTGTTCGACATCCTGCCTGTTCTGCTTGTGGTTGGGTGAGGGGAGGGGGAAGTGCAGTCACTGGCCAGCTTTATCTTTGTGTGAAGAACAAATGTTGTTGTCATCCTCAAGGTTATGGAGCATGTCTGCTCTGCAAAACAAAGGAGTAGCCAGGGCCTTGTTTGTCCACCTAGTTCTCAGCACACCCTGGACTTCTCATGAAAAACCAGGAAGGTTTCTAATTTTTTTCTTTTCCTGAAACACATCAAAGACCGTGAGTAGAGGAGGGAGATGCTTCCCCCGCTTCCTACACTCCCCCCGCCTTTCTTCCCTCCCCTGGCCATCTCTTTTGGTTCTGAAAATTGTGTGGCTTTAACCTTGCTTGTCTAATAATGTGTGACCTTGACTAAAGGTGGGTTGGAAGGATTTCAGAGTTGGTTTTATCAGGATTAGCTTTTCATCTGCACAGAAGTATCCAAGGAAGTAAGTCATCTCATCTTCTTTCACCTTAGACTCTGAGCTTTCTCCTTTAGTTCTTAGAACAGTGAGGAGAAAAATAGACTGAATTATTGTGATGGGTATGGTGATATCACACCCAGTGCAAGACATGAAAGGTGAAGCCAGCGCCTGGTGCGGTGGGGAGCACGCAGCTGCCTCGTGCAGGGGTTCAGAGCTCTCCTCTTCCAGCACCATGTACTCCTTTTCATGTGCTCTCTGCACAGGCGGCTCGGGGAAGAGTGGAGAAGGAGGGCTGTGGAAACCAAGTACAGAGGATTTGTGCCTCTTCCTGTCTTCTCTGCTTCTTGGAACGTAAACTGACTTTGAAAGATTGGCTCAGAAAATGAATACCCAGGACATTGCTCTCTGTTACTTTGCTGTGAAATTACTTTCCTGAATGAAAATATTTAATTCCTTTGAAAGCAAGTGCATAACATCTCTGGAAGTGAAAATCCTGTGGAAATCACAAAGGAAAGAAGGACGAGGGATATAAAAGCTTTATATCTCTGAATGTTAGTGAGGCTGAGCTTCCTTTACTTTCTTTTTTTTGTGTGTTTGTGTGACAACAATCACAAATGCTCCTTCTAATATTGATATGGACAGTGCTAGAATCTTTTCATTGCTTGCATTAGATTTAAGTTTTATCTACAATAAACAGCCAAGAATGTGATCTTTAATGTATTGGAGAGCTTATGAACACCCTGAGCTAACAGATTCCATTTGTTTAGTAACCCCAATCTGCTGTCACCATGCCTTGTGGAAATTACTGCTTTCCATGGAGGACTACCTTCTCCAAGATGGCATAATATAAAATTCCCCTATAGTGGGCCAACTCTTCAAGCCCTTAGCCTTGATCACTAACACCTGATTCCTCACATGTTCTCCAAGCAGCTTCCAAGGTGCTATTCCATATGGGAGAGCTGGCAGGACGCACAAACCTCAGTGAAGACTGATAAAATGCGTTGGACAGATTTTTGGATGTAGCTGGCACCTTTCTGCTTTATATATTCTAACTGCATCCATCCCAGGCATTAAGGAATGAAATTGTTCCCCATAAATAAAATTAAATAGGCAGCTCTAGAAGCCAACATCCAATCTGAGCATCTAAGAGGGTACAGGATGGTGCACCTTGGTGGCTGTGGCCTCCAGTTTTCTCTTGTTCAACTCACCAGACCGAAAAGAAAAAGTCTCTTCTTGGAGGCAGCCACAGTCCTTTGTTGTTCACTGCAGCTCCCTGCCTAAAGTCTGGTATGTGTAACATACAGAGAGCTCTGACATGCTCTAAATCAAAATGTCCAAACAGCTCCTGAGTATTCCTTTAATGGAGTCACAGAGATTTTGTTGTGTAGGAAAGGGAAGTGAAGGGATGCTGGAAGAAGGGTGAGGGGTCATGCAAATTTTGATATAATTTTCTTTAATAAAATACCTTGGACTGCAGATAAATAACATAAATCTGTGAAGGAAAAGGAGGTTGAACTGTGACTCCAAAACATCCTCTCCATAAGTTTTCACAGGAAGGTAAGCAGGTTCCACAGTGCAGGGTGTGAATTAACTATTTCTGTATTTCATCCTTCTCTTACTCATTCACATAATCTTCTTGCCTTACTCATGATTTGCATCAGTGAAACTAAATAGAACAAGCCATTGAAATGTACTACCAGTTTACATCCTCACGATTCTCTTTCACATTGAGTAAGATTCTTAAAATATAGAATCTGCTGCAACTCTGCCCTTGCTAAAATCAGAAGATGACAGTGGTGTAAAATTAAATCAGCATGAAGTACTTTCGAAGTTCTCCCTTTTGGACTTTTTATTCAATATTATTTTTAAGTCTAGAATGAGAACAAATTTTAAGTCCAATGCTTCTGGCCATTGTCAGAAACAGGGTACTAATGATCTGGCTCATGTAGGTGTATAATGTTCTTATATGTGCACATACACAAAGCTACATATGAAATAAAGAGCTGGTGTTTTCATTTTCCAAATTTCATTACTATTATATGCTGTTGACAAAGAGATCTACACTGCTGTGCTGTCTTCTTCACCCTAGTCTAGAATCTAAACCTGTTTCTGAAATCTAGTGAGTGTGTAGTCATTGGACCAAGGTATACACATCCAAAGCAAAGTTCTTGGGTGTGCCATTTGCTGAGCTTCCTCATCAACCTGTTCAGATGGTCACAATGGAAAATCCCACTGGGCAGTGTCTTTGGCTTTCTTCACAAACTCAGATCCATGTTAGAACTAATCTTCCCATTGTTTTCACATCATGCTTTACATGACTGTGTCTTCTCTATCTACATCACCTATGACTGGTCAGGGTCCTCACATCTTGTGCTATAGCTCAAATATTCTGATCTTTGGCAGAGGTTTTGGCCATCTCATCTCATTCTCATAAATCCCTCCATTCTGTCATTTTGACTGAAACTCCCTTCAGTTAGAATCTATCCACTTATTTTTCCTTCTTTAGCACTTGGGATATAGTCTGCTTGTCTTCCTTTACAAGACCCTTCAGACCTTTCCTACCTATTTCCTCTTCCTCACTGAAAGATGGTTCATTAAGACAACATGTCTCATGTCTGATCTCAACTTTTGGTGTTCAATATCTCCAAAAGGAATCTCTGTGCCTTCTCTGTACTGTTGCATCAATTTGACATGAAGTCTCCATTAGTCTCTGCCTCATCTCCACCACAAATTCTTCATCCAAACCCTTATTTAAGAAAATTTGTATGGTCCCTGCTATGAGCATTGACTGTTGTTACGTGGGGATGGCTTCTCCTCACGACCCCTAAAAGGATCTGCTGTTTCTTTCTCCTCCCCCATCAAACATTTCCATCTTTTCTTTCTCCTTCACTGCTGTGGCTGTTTTTATCTGCTGACTTTCTAAGGCTTTCATATTTTTTTATGCTGAATTTGGACAGAACCTACAACAACAAATTCTTAGCTGAGACTCTGAGAACTCCTGTGACCTCTTGGAATATAAATCAAGAGTTTGCATTTAGAGAAAAAACCTGTGTTACTTTCAGGTCTTGCAATTAGAAAAGATAATATTGCCATAAATTTTTTTAGCAGGCAATGAAGTTCTGTAGTCAGTTTTAGCTGCCACAGTCCTCTTGTATGACCATTAGAGAGTCATTTAATCTCAGTGTTTTTCAACACTCCCCTCAAGACTGATAAACATTCATTAATATTTTGTTATGGTTTGAAGTTATAAACTAGTCCACTGATAAGTCATAGCAGTATTTAGATAAAAATGCAGGGAAAATTCTTGATCATCTGGATATGCGGTGTAGAGACCAAGTTTATTGCAAGTAATAGTATCTACGATAGTTAATGTCTGTGTAGAAGGATGATGATGGTAAGAAATATCTTTCCAGTGTCTTGGCAATATTTCCTTAGCAATCAAGAAATTAAAGTTGAGCTACAAACATTTTTCTTGCTTTGTGAATGACTATTTCCTCTAAGGATCTCCTGAAATCTGAGATGTGCAATAGCTCTAACATTTTTTTTCCCATACAAAATTAGTTTCGTAAGCAAGAAATAAAATTAAACCCAGGCACAGCAGTATTTTAAAAGGGAAAGGCAGTAGCCTTGAATTATCCACGTTGATTTGACAAAGCCAGTGATGCTGCAGATATAATACATGGCGCTGCTGTCACATCACCAACTGACATCTTTTTATCCAAAGTGAAAATGAAATGTCAAAGTGAGGGAGTTCTGCAAGTCTTCTTGTGCTGTTTGCAAAACATTTAAAACTCACTTTTGTGGAGTTCTGTTTACCAGAACTTTGCTTTAAATTAGAGATTGTTAAGATAGCAAGGTCTAGCTAAGGTTCTCTAACATTCTTCTTACCCATGACCCGTTGTATGTTACTTTTAGCCTTGCCAGACAGGAGCTGTTCGGCTGAAAATTGTCAATGCTTCATGTATTTGCATCTTGGGTTTGTTTTGGAGATGCTTTCACCATTTAAACATTTTTTTTGAGAATGTTGGCAGAAGGAATGCATCCATAATAAATGTTTTATCATTGCTCTTATGGTAGTCCTGTTCCTCTTTCTTTTGGAGATTCTCCTTGATTTGCTAGGAATGCTTTCCTGTAGAAGGGTCCTGCTAATACCCATATGGAAACTTCCTCCAGAGGCCCTTTCAGTTTCTTTGTGCTCAGCAGCTTCCTGAATTCTGACCAACCTTCTGTGGAGATTTTGTCTGCACTGAGAGATGGCTGCCACTGACAACAGCAATGGTGTGCAAACCATTGCCAAGGAGGGGCTGACCACGGTACAAACAGCATTGTTGAGTTTTCTTGTCAATCAGTACCACAACCTGCTGAAACTGGAATTAAATTAAAAAACAAAAACCCAAAACAAAATGGCAAAGAACCCCCCAAACCCAAAACCATGACAACAAACAAACAAAGAATAATGCCCACAAAAAACAACCACACAAAATTTTCAAAATGCAAAATAAACACCACTACCCCCCTCCACCCCCCCGCCCCCCCCCCCCCCCGCCAAAAAAAAAAAAAAAAAAAAAAAAAAAGTCATTCTTAAGTGGGCAAACTTGAGTTGTTGGCTGCCTGGTCAAGATACACAAACATGGAACATGTGGAAGAAGATAGGGTTTGATCCTTAAGGTAAAGATTTAATCCTTAAGCTATATTATAACAATTATAATAGGTATTCAGTAGCTTCTCTGATTAAATGTTTGTAAGAACAAATCTTATATTGTCTTCACTATTGTGTGCAATCTCACCATCTCAAACATTTTCCTTAACAGAGTTCTTGAAATGGGCACAGAAATCAGGATATGCAATGTGCAAGTAAATTCAGGCCAGTGTTTGCCTTGTGGACCTGTAATCTAGATGCCAACAAAAAGGAAGACTGGAAAATTTCCCCAGCATTTATAACTTCATCAGCATGAGAGGAAAGCACATTTGTGTACACACAAATGCATATATGAATAGAAAAAGGAATATATTGGGACAAATTTAGTTTGCCCATCTACTCATAACAAATTTTTGAACAGCTAAATGTTACTAAATCACAGTCAGAACACAGTCAGAAGGAAAGACCAATTATAAGGCTTTATGAGACTGACAGTGCTTCATTGATGCCACCACATAATTCCCTTTCCTCGCTTGTTCTCTGGTAATTCTGATTCTGTTAATTTGTTAATTTGTCACCTGTTAACTCTTAAACGAGGAGGGCAGAAGCCGTAAGAGATTTTGATTGGCATTCTTCAGCTTGTATAGACAGTTCTTGCAGGCAGGACATGATCATTCTGAGTTGCTCTTGGGGTGTGTCCTGGGATTGCATTTGCTCTTGTTAATAGGACTGCCTGAGGTCCAAATGTGCTGCAGGTTATGTATGAAGAGAAAAATTTCAAATGCAATCTTCTAGGAAGGAACTGAGTCGTGCAGGTAAAAGTGATTTAGATAGGAATCCATTGAAAAAGCCATGAGAGGAAAGAAGTCACAATCCAGTGTCTTAATCATACAACCAACCTTCTACTTCAGTTGACATTCATCTGGAGTCATTGGAAGAGTGTTGAGGGCAGGAATACAAAAAAGACTCAGATACAGTACGTGTGAGACAAAACAACAGAACATAAGTGACCCAGGAGGGTTCTGGGATGTGCTGATGACAACTTCCTTCTCCAAGTGATGGGGGAAATGGTGAGGAGAGCTTCTGTCATAGACCTTTGCATGACCTGCAGGATGCGGGCAGTGGGGAATGTGAAGCTCAAGAGAAGCATTGGCTGCAGTGACCATGAAATTCTGTGATTCTGTGAAAGGCTGCACTTCAAATTCCTTAGGGCAGGGCAGAAGGTCTGTAGCCAACTCCCTGCCCTGGGCTTCAGGAGAGCAGCTTTTGGCCTCTTCCGGGATCTGTTTGGGAGAATCCCATGGGATAAAGCCCTGCAGGAAAGATCAGCCCAAGAAAACTGGTTGATATTCGTGAAATTATAATTTCACGATTATAAGCCGCACCATTTTGACTAAAATTTTGGTCCAAACCTGAAGTGCGGCTTATAATCAGGGGCGGCTTATATATGGACAAAGAACAAAAAGTTGCTGTTTTAGTTTGGAGGACAGGTGTCTGCTGAACAAGGCAGGAACTTCTCTTTGAAATTATTATAATATTATAATTATAATTATTATAATTTTGAAATCAAGGGGCTTTCAGGCAAAGATATGGGAATTAGGAATAACAGTTCTTTTCTAGGGAAATTAAGATAGAAATACAGTACTACAAAGAAACAAACTCCAAACCCTGAGAAAGTCAGAGTACAACCTGACACCCTGTCAGGCAGGGTGTTGGTAGCAGTCCCATTAAATGGTGTCTGCATCCTCCTGCAGTGACAGATGTGATTCAGTCGCAGCAGTGCTCCTGTAGAAGGTGCAGTTTCCCTCCGGAGGTCCAGTGGTGATGTGGAGGAATCCGGTTTTCCTCTGGAGCCCAGTGGAGAAAGGGGCTCCCTTAGTGTCCCAAAACCTCTGTTTTTATCTTGGTAAGAAATGTTGGGCTATTCCCCCTGGCTGGAGCAACTTCCAATGGGATGAAGTAATTTTATCAGTCACACAGTGGGACTCAATGGGCCATTAGCAGACAATGACTCCCTGTAGGAAGGATGGGTTGTGAAAAGATAAAGAACAATGCCCTGCCTGGTTTCAATGGATGGACCATTAGCAGAATATCTGCCGTTGAGATAAGGATCACTGCCTCCAACCTAAATAGATGGTGATAGAACAGATACCTTTTATCACACTCTGTATTGTAATGTGTGGTTTATAATCAGGTGCGGCTTATATATGGACAAAGAATGAAAAGTTGCCAACACCCGGAAGTGCGGCTTATACTCAGTGTGGCTTATAATCGTGAAATTAGGAGTAATGCAGGAGCAATGCAGCCCAACAAAGAGGCAAAAATCCTAGGAGAGCTGTGTGGATGAACAAGGAGCTCCTGGACAAACTGAAACACAAAAGTGAAGTTTGTAGGGTGTGAAAACAAGGACAGGTAGCCTAGGAAGCAAAAAAAAATATTGCCTGAGCAGCCAGGGATCAGGTTAGGAAAGCTAAAACCTGGGTAGAATTATACCTGGGCAGAGACCTCAGGGGCAAGAAAAAACTATAGGTACATGAGAGATGCTACTGAGACATGCTAGTGTCTCAACACCTGGGTGCCCCAAAAAAAGCCCCCTCAGGTGTCTGGGTTGGGATATGGCTGTTGGTGACATGGACACTGGCACCAACAATTTTGCAAATTTTCTGAGCTACGTGCTGTGGTGGACATGCTGGAGGGAAGGGATGGATCTAGAGTGACCTTGGTAGGCTTGAGGAGTGGGTCTGTGTGAACCTCATGGTGCTCAACAAGGCGAGGTGCCAGGTCCTGCATGTGGGTCAGGACAATTCAAAACACAAATACAGTCTGGACAGAGAATGGATGCAGAGCAGCCCCTGAGGAGAGGGACTTAGGAGTGTTGGTTGATGAAATACCCAGCACAACCCAGCAGTAAGAGCTCACAGAAACCAGCAGTGTCCTGGACTGCATTAGGTCAGGGGAAGGGATTCTGAACCTCTACCCTGCTCTTGAGAGACCAATGCAGTGTCCAGCTCTGGTGCTCACAACATAAAGAAGGGCATGGAACTGTTGGAACAGGCTGGAACAAGAATTATTATATTATTTCTGCTGGAACAAAAATTATTAGAGGGATAGAACTCCTCTTCTGTAAAGATAGATCGGGAAAGTCAAAATTGTTCAGCCTGGAGAAAACTAGGCTGTAGGGAGATCTTATAGCCCCTTCCACTGTCTAAAAGAGCTAAAAGAAAGCCAGAGGGCCTTTTTATAAAGACATATGGGTACAGGACAAGGTGTAACAACTTTCAACTGAAGAGGGCAAATTTGAATCAAACATTAGGAAGAAATTCTTCACTCTGAGGATGGTGAGAGAGAGACTGGCACAGGTTACTCAGAGCTGCCCCATCTCTGGACGTTTCCAAGGCCAGGCTGGATGGAACTCTGAGCAGCCTGGTCTACTGGAAGGTGTCCCTGCCCATGGAACAGGGGTTGCAGCAGGATGGTCTCCAAGGTCTCTTCCAACCCAGACATGGCTGTTTAGTTCCATTAATTATTTGCTGTATACAGCTCAGAAGTCAGCATGGCCAGGTCATTCTGCAGCCAAAGGCAGGGCAGGAAGCAACCAGGCATAAGGAAGTCTCCAGGTGAGGCACTTCATTCTGTCACCCTTGCCCAACATCTTCACTGCTGGCTGGACAATTGTAAACTGTAGTTTATTTACTGAAAACTGCTCCCAAGAGAGATGATTTTCCTTAAGAACAGAATGTTGAGTACTCAGTCCAAGATCCCAGATTCATACTCATTATTTACATGTTCTCAGAGTATGGTGGTCCAAGCATACTTTATGCAAAAATAAATCTTCGCTTAACTAAGCTCATTTTCTTCTTTGTGAAGTCCAATTTGCTGTAGCTCTGTTTATGCAAGATACATATGAATCTTATTAGAAATATTGGATTACAGTAGTCTTGACAGATTTAAACAATTGCAGGAAAATGTGGACCTATTTACACATTGGAATGTACAAGACTATATCATGACCATTCCAACATTATTCCACATCAGTAACAGTGATTTCTGTTAGGAAAAAAGTCAACATTTAACACATGGTGATACTTTAAACTTCAGGGTTTTTTGGAAGTTTTTGAGAACTGTGGAATATTAAACTAAATATTGTTGTATTGAACAACAAGATTTACTGAAATGCAAAGCTTTTTATAGTACAGTATAACGCAAATTTGGAAATTAAGTTCTTTAACCCTTCAGACATGGAAGGAAAGGTTGCTTATAAAACATACACAGAACAGCTGTATTAAATTTTCTCATCATCAGAGAATCCCATTCTGCATTTCACTGAAAGATGGTGAAATCTGTGTCTATCCCACTGGGTAGAACATCCTATTATGTTAAATATTATGATGACTAATGGAAGTTAAGGCAAGTAGTTTGCATTTGTTCTTTTTTCTGTGTTTTTTTTTGGTTGTTGTTGTTTGTTGTTTTTGTTGTTATTTTAAATGCATCTGTAATAGATAGTAATTAGCCTGCCGTTTTACTTATCTTCTCATGACATGTCTTAACATATACAACACAATGTTACACATGCTTTAGTTAATTTTTATGGATATCTCAAACAAGGAGGCATTGGACCCAAACATTCTTTTGGTTTTCAGAAATCCCTTCTTCTCCTTTGTGACAAAAACATGGAAATATACTCCACTCTTACTAATTCAAAGACTCTTTAGGCCACTTTACTTTCAAGAATTTTCAGTATTTGTTTTTAAAGGGCATCCTTCTAAGTTGCTGTTTTAGACAATTAGTGTGAAGCAAATTTAAATTTGTTTTAGGTGATATTCAAGAATTACTCAAAATACAGAAACTGATTACTCATGTATTTCCTTTAAACTGACTTTCTACCTGTATCACCTTATATAGACTTGGTTCTGGATGATAAAATAAATAAAATTAAGCAGTCGTACACAAAATCTTTAAAACTCCTTTGAATTTGAATGGGCACAGTTACAAGAATCTCAGATATCTAAAAGAGGAAAAGTGTACATAAGAGCTCTGTTAAAAAATAAAAAGTGATCAAGAGATGCTCAATAAGGTCTTACAGAGTTTGTGCACAGTTTCTCACTCTTCTTGACTATCTTTTTCCAAAACTCTGGCACCAAGAATAAATAATGTACTGATGTAAACACTGTGTTATGCATATGCAAAGCCTTACTCCACCCTGATGAACTTTCGTGAATACCCCATTAATTTCCTGCCTGAACTTGTGAAACCACCTATGTGTGAAAGGAGTTGCTGGCAGATGTGCACAAGGAATCAGAAACTCATCCACAGAGGAGGAATCTCAGCAGTGGTGAATCAGGGTGATCCAACCTCTGCCTGTGGATGGAGAGCTCTGTAAACACATCTCTAGAAGGCCAGGTGAGATGTCAGAGTGCTGGTCACTGAAAAGTGTTTTCACCCACTGCCTTGGTCAGCACCCAGATTCAGCAACAGTGATTAAAAGCCTGGGTGTGGGTCTGAGTGTGAACACCTCCATACTTCCATGCCTTGGTGAGGATGGCCTTCCACCTGCCAGTCAGATTCCATCTGCAAGTTTGGCTGCTCTGAGACTGTGGTTTCAAATTATGACTGTCAACCTGTCCTTGGAAATTCTGGGGATGGTCATAGATGCAAAAAACCCCAACCTTACTCAGGACATTCATGTTGCCTGCTACAGAGTCTGCAGCCCTTGCAGCTCACCCAGCTCAGCATCCCCAGAAAAAAGCTGGTGCTCTGTTCCTCATCTCAGCTATCTAACACATATCTGAGTTTAGAGAGAGCTTCCAAATCCTGCCTGGCTTGCAAAGTTGTTTCTCTTGATGGAGGTGGATGGGGAGCAAAACTCACTAGACTTACTTCAGTAAGTGAAAACATCACCGAACATCTGGGACTAAGGAAGTGTCGACACTAAAAACAGCCACCACTTAAAATGCCAGCACTTGCAGAAGTTGATGTGTTATGGTATCAGTATCAGGCAGCTGCTCCCATACTCAGAAAGGGAGAAACTTGGGGGTATCTCATTTAGTCCTGGTAAGTGCTGGGCACCAGGAGGTCTCTCATGTTGTGTGTGCTGTGTACAGGGCTGTAGCTTTCAATGGATTCCCTTCTCAAAGCTCTATTAGGAAGAAGAACTCATCATTGTTCACTGTCTGAGGCGAGATAATGGGGGAAGGCAAAACTCCTCCCCTGCCATCTCCCCACAGACTTTGAACAGGTAACTACCTGGAAAAGTCTTTGAATCTCTTAGAGGGAATTCATGGGTCTCCTTTGTCAAGCTGAAAGAAGTGTGCCTGCTCTTGCCAATGCTGAGCTGTGTGACAGCATGCTACTAAATCTGCTTTTAGCTGCTTCAGAGGTATGTGAAGCAAGGAAGAAAGCAGAGTATCAGTGGGTGAGCTTTTAATGGGGTGGGAGACAGACTGCTGCTCTTTTCTCCATCATTCTGGAGACCATCATGAAAAATGTTGCTATTTCCTTCTCTCTCCTGAGGTTTTGCACTGTTACTGTACCTTCACTCAAAACTGTCGTTCTCCAGGTGTGCCACCCTGAGTGTTCCCTCAGGTTTGTGTATGTCTTTGCAAGAAGGGTGTGATACACAACTTTCATCTCCAGCTTGGTGATAAAAGAGCAATAGCAGCTCTCCAGCAGCATAAAGTGAGTCCTACTGTGTTTTTCCACCCTTAGCAATGTCAGACCAGAGTTAGAAATATAGGGAATAGTAAGAGTCACTAGGCATAAATTTGTTGGTTGCAGCTTGGAATTCCTTCTGCTTCAAATAAAGTCAAAATCCAGCTCCATGTTACCATTTAGTGTCCCATCACTCTTCCTGCATACACTATCTGAACACATTTGTCTGGGGCATCTAAAGTTGTCTTCTTTTTTCCTAGGGAGACTAGTTTAGCTGTCTTCTTTGTCCAAGTGAGTATTTAGAAGAAATGCATTCAAAAGTCTTTCTTGCTTCATGTGTCATATTGATTATACCTGGTATGGTTCTTACTGATTTGGATAGTTAAATGGAAGTAGTTCATGCTTCCTACTAGTCTTTACCTCATCGCTTTGTACAGAAAGTTCTGGGGAAGATTTGCAGTAACTGGGTGAAGAAAACCATCCTCCAGCTCTGCCACATTTAGCCTGATTTTTTTTTTTCAATGTCATCTTTTATTTCCTTCAGAACTGCTAATGACAGCAAGCCTTTAGCATACTATTTCTGCTTGAGGTGAGATTTTTGGCTCATTGTACAGTTCCTTGCAGATGTAGAGTCTATTTAAATATGTTGTTTTTCTCCCTTGCCTAGGTCTTTTACATTCATTGAGCATTTAGTGGGCCATGCTCTGTGGAGAGTGGAAGCCATGGAAACTCCTGGTTTTGCAAGTTCTTGTTGGTTGTGGCTACCACCTAAACAACATCTGGGGCTGCTCTCTGGAAGCCTCAAAAGTTTGAAGTGTAGCTTACAGTGCAGATAACCCACTTGATTGCAGAGAAGGCTCTGTCACAGTCCAGGGCTGCTCAGCCCTGGTTGTATCTGTTCTTCTGCTTTTTAAGCTCCCATCCCCACCAATCCCTGAGAGTGTGGAGATGAAAAAGCAAGTGACTCAAGAGAATCACTGCGTTCATGGTGACAGACAGTAACTAGAAAGAGAGCTCTGACCAGATATTTCAACCCCAAGAGCAAACCCAGAGTCTTTCACAGTTCTCAAGTAAAATTTTATAAAGCCTTTTGTGCAATTATTCCATCTTTTCCGTGACATCATCTGGAAGCAGATTCACACTGCATGTATGAGAAGGTAGAACATGACCCATGCTTAATAATCTCTTAAAGATTTGTTGTTGCAGACAGTCAGGTGGGAGTAGAGCATTACTCCTCCAGCAGCAGATTTTTAAAAAGCATATTCTGATTTTTAATCTATTTTTCATATTAGAAAAAGTAGGCCTCAAATACTTGTGAAAATGTGGATACCAACAAGAATTTTGGCTGCTCTCTTTCATGAGAGGAGGAGATGCTTAAATTTAATAATCACAATTATGAATTTATTTTTTTTAAACAAGTAAAAAGAAAATCAATGAATGCAAACCTCCATACCCCGTTACTAATCCTACACTTAATCTGACTAAGTGCTGCTGATTTTGCAAGTGAGAAAAGATGTGTCTTTGACAGGGGGTTTGAGAAAGTGACAATTTAACTGGCAATTCCCCTGTTGCTACTGAGATCAAAGGCACACCAAAGCTGCTAACCTGGAATATGAAGTGTGCTAAGAAAGTGTGAAAAGAAGCAACAGATACCTCAGGAAAACTCAGCTACTTTACAGTATTGCTGCAAGGACTAAATTTGTTCACTTGTTTTTGGCATTGCTCCCTGTATCTGACTCAGTGATATTTTCCTTGCTGCCTTTATGGTATTTTTTTTGCTCGTAAGAACCAGTTTGGATAATAATGGCCCTGTAAAGTGTGTCGTGGTGTTTGTCATGCAATCTCCAGTTCTCCCATACAGGATGGCTCAGTTGTTCTGCTTTGACAGTGTAGATGGGCCTTAAAAGAGAGTGCAGGTGCAGTATCCTTCCTCTCTCCACTTGCTGATGAAAAGCTGGATCAGATCCCTGGAAATGTACCCCTATCAGGCCACTGCTGTGAATGGTACAGTGTTACGGACTTGCATGGAGATGATGGTCTCGCTTTAACTGAGCACTCTGAATGTGTCTCTCTGTTGTACAAGAAATATTTGCTCTCGGCTGTGCAGAAAGAGGAAGTGAGCCTGTTCTCCTTATTTAAATGTTTCTCCTTTCTCGAAGCTGTTCACTGGTTAGATTTTTCACTTCATTATTCATCAAGCCTTGGTGAGCTGCCTACACGCAGAGTCAGTCAGGGGTTTCCAGAGCTGATTTACCTTGGTAATCCAGGACCCACAGAAATGTTTTCACCCTCTGACTAAGGGCAGCCCTGAAGCTTTTTTAGGGCTTTGAAGTGTGTTTTGTTCCAGCCATCAAAAGCAGGGCAACCTTTTTCTGCAGAGGAATTGAAGCTTCACACAACCATCACTCTTGCCTGGGACTTCCCCTGCCAGCACTGAGTTTGGAGATGCCTGTGGAGAGAATTCAGGCCTTCCCTGACAAACAAATGGTACAGGAGAAAACAAACGTGATGAGAAGTGCAGAATGTTCTCTCTTGTGCAGACAACTTAAAATATTTATTGTGGTTTTTTTCCCAGAGAAGAACCAGCCCTACTCTGCAATGAATCAATGAAGATTTAGTAATACGAACAAATGAACTTTGAATTGTGCAATTGAGTCTTTCAAACTGCACTATCAGGAACTGTATTGTCTGCATCTCTTTAAAAGTCCAATTTGTTCCTAAGCCACGAATAGTTTAAATCGTCAACGATTTTGTGAAAATCAATGAGAATCATGCAGACAGAACTCAGAGTATCATTTTAACCATAAATTATACACCTGATGAATCCTATTCCATGATCACAATAGACAACAGAGGACCACAGAAGTACAGTATCCTTGTTGCTTTTATTTCCTCTCTCTGTGCTACTTCCAGTGTTGGTGATCAGGAGGGAAACATCAAACCTCTTGGCTCTGGAAAACAGGCAACATTCTTACTGATGCATTTGAAAAAGTGCTTTTAGATAAATTGTATACAGCACATAATTCAGCATATAATTTATCTTTCAAGTGTTCTGTCAATTTCTCCATTGAGAAAACACTTCAGGTTTTTCCAAAGCTGATGTTCTCTCTGGTGAGCTCTGTTCTTTTCCCAACAGTGGCTCATAATTCTTCTTGCAGCTATAAGAAGGTGATTAATCAGTTTAACCTGGCAGATCTTTAGTCTCCAAACTACAAACCCCACCAAAATTCCAGCAGACTTCCAACAATATCTTGATATAATCTTAGTAATGTGGAGCCTGATCCCCCAATTCTTGCAGGTTTCTGGTAGCTCTGCTTGAGATGGTGGCATGCATGGCATGTGCATGTCCCCATGCAACGTAATCAAAACCAAAATTGATTCCAAACTTGTGCATAAATCCATTTTCAGATGAACAAGGCTGTGTGTGTGTTTGTGTGTGTGTGGAAATCCTTATTGCTTTAGTGCTGGAGAGGATCAGAGGGCTAAACCCCACAATTTTTTTTCTTGATCAGCTTCTTCATAAAAGTTCTTGTATCAGCGTTTCCATTCTTGTTGCTCTGGTTTTTGGTGGCAAGGAGGTAACTTGCTGCTGAATTTACATGAGCGATGTTCTCTTGGATCAAATGGGAAGTGTTTTACCTGAAGCATAGTATGTGTCTGTGGTGATAGCAGCTTGGAGCAGAAAATTCTTGATGGGTTCGTCCCAGAGCAGGAGATGTAGAGAGCGTGAAGGGCTTAGAAGCACACACTGTGCTCATTCTGAGCCAGCAAGAAAATCAGCAGGAGGTAAAATGCCCCACACAGAGATGTAAATTAAATAGTATAAAATAAAAAATTAAAAAACAAACAAAAAACCCAACCAACCAAATAGAAAAAAAAAAAAAAACCCACGACCTTATGGCAGAAATTTTCTCCAAAATCTGTCATTGCTTTTCATGCTGGAACAAAAAAAAAGGAATGGATCCTTTCAAGCATCTTCTTGGCAAGTCCTGTTGATAGCAGTGACATTTTTTTTCTCCAAGGAGGTCAAGAAAATATGGAGAGAGACATGTCCATGATGAAGTTTCAGAGTAGTCCACTAATCTAGGAAACAGTACTGGCAAAAGTACATCTTGCACATGTCTAGATGAGGTAGAAAACAAGGCCAGTTTCTTCCTTAAAGCTTTTTGGATCCTACCCACATATTTCTGATTTTTGCATAAAACCTGCTGAACTGTTGCAGTGACCAGTTGCTTCTTCATTTGAGTCATCCCCTTTCAATATACAAACCAGATGGTGGCTGTTCTTCATGAAAAGAGCTATTGTTGCATCTTTTTGTTGCATCTTTTTTTTTTTTTTACTTTTTTTTTTTTTTTTTTTTTTTTTGTTAGTAAACGTGATTTAAATGACTTGGAAAAAAAAAATTGTCAAATTTTTATTGGAAAAGTTTTCATCTCTCAATTTTCTGCTTTCATCGAAATTAGGAAATGACGTACAATTTCAATTTGCCAAAATCTTGGGATTTTCCTGGATAATATAATTCTCTTTTAAGTTTTGAAAACCTATTTTGTGGTTTTCTGGTGTTTTTTTCAGTGATAAAATGCAGAGAGAAATACAATAATTTCTTTGCTTGTTTGTTTTTAAGTCATCATTTTAGAGCTGTTTGAAGTGAAAGCAGCTTTAAACACTTCTATAGAAAACTTCTCTCATTTTCCATCAATGACAGAACAAAAGACACAGATACCCAAGTTATGGAGTTTGGGCGAGTTAAACCCACATGGTGTGGTTGCAACTCTGACACACTAACTTTAATTTTTTTAGTATTTTGCTTGGTTGCCTGAAGAGTCTTACAAAACATCCCCTGCTGAAGACAGCTAGGAATGGATTATAACTATTGGAGGGTCTCCATCACTGCAAGGTCTGATAAAAAGGCTTTAATGAACCTTTGACAGGAATAGTTTTGGTTTTCCTGACACAGTTTGAGGGTAGTGGAACAGGACAGGTAATGGCTTTGCACCCTTGTCTCCATAAAGGATGATCTTACTGAACATTTGTAAAAGTCAGTAGGCTCCAATAATTCAGGAGCTGCAGAACTCCTAAAGCTCAGTGGAGGCTGTAAAAACCAATCTACCCTGATACCAGGACTGCTCTGGTGGGCAAATTATCTTATCAGAAAAAGGGCATTGATGTTTTGATTTCTGTGGGCAGGAGCTTTGCTCTTTGGTAGACAATTCTTACCAAGATGATGTTTGTCCTTGTGGTGGGGCAGCAGCATCTTGTCTTGTCTCCCATTTTCTTCACACCTCTGTGCATATCCAAAGAAGGTTTGGTTTGTATTTCAATTGTGCAGCAATTTACTTAATCGTCATTTTGGAGTTCTTTTAAATTATAGAGAAGGGACTTAGAGAAACCCTCTCTTTGGAAAGTATCCAATGCTTTGACGTAGTCTTGAAATAATCCCTGAAATTCATTATAATCAAACCTTGCCAAAGACAGGCTATATTGCATTTTCCAACTAGCATGCTACTTTTTCTGAATTCAAATATTGGAATGAAAACAATAGGTGAAGTTTTCCATTACACAATGAAACCTGATGTTTGTCAAAACCTATCATACTGAGTCCTTCTAGCTCTTCAAACAAAAACTGTGAGAGTTTTCTTCATTACATGCTTTTGATATGCTGACCTCTTTGGTGTTTTGTTTTGTTTTGTTTTGTTTTTTAACTTTATTAAAACTTTACAGTAAACCATCACCGTTCTGGACAGAATATGGATATAAGCAGAAATCTCTCAATTTCTAGATTTCTACCTATGCTCCAACTTTGTGTAGGAACCCATTTACAGGACCAAGGAAAATAAATGGACAAGTAAACACAAACTCCTTGGCTATTGGGAGAGAGAGAAAATTATTATAAAATTTGTTTATGCAGAGGAAGGCTTCAGAAGTTTGTGTATGCACGTGTATGGCAGAGTAGTTCTGGTTCAGAACTTACCTTGAACAGCCATGTCCCCTGCAGACTGAAATATTTTGGTATAGCTGACAGAATTAAGCATTACAGAGGGGGTTCTTGTAGAAGTGTAATCACCATTTTCATGCAGAGGAGCAGCATGTACCGCATTGACTTCAAAAACTTTCTGGAACCACTTTTTCAACCGGTGCAGAAAATGACTAGTTAGAATGGAAGCCACTGAAAGCGTGTTTTGGTTTGAGAATGACAGGGTTCAATGTTTTAAAAATGTGCTTAAGTTAAATTCTAAGGTAGGCAGATTGCTCCTATATGTGCATGCAGGGTATTTCTCGCAGACCTTTTTGAAAGGTAGAAGCACTTAAATAGGTGCAGTTCAACATTTCTGTAATTACAGTAATTTTTGGTTATTCACTTCCTGATCTATAATTTGGAGGGATTCAAAGACCAGCCATGTTTAGTAGTCACCATGTCTAATGTGTTCAGCTCTGCAGTTCTGAGCCAAGAATGAGTGGTATGTGCATACCAGAGCAAATGGAAAGAAAGGTCTGTGGGTATTCATTGAAATTCAGAAGACAGTTTGAATTCAAGGATGTTCATGGAATGTTCCCATTCACTTCCTACAATCAGATTTTGAACATTTGTGAAAGGAATCAACCAGGCCACAATTTTGCCCTGGGTTGTCATTGCAAGTTACTTTTAAATTGAATACTTAAAGCACAGATTTATGGGAAAAAAAGTAAAACATTAATAATATTTTCAAGCTGGGTTTGGTTGGTTAGATGATGTCATTAAGTTCTGCCAGTTCCCTCTTGGATACTTTCCATGAGTGACCAAATGTCTGCAGATCAAACCTTAGAGACAAATCCAACTACTACATTTTCTTGCTGATTTCATGCCAAAACCCAGTTTGGAATGATACAGTCTTGGGGCTGGCCCACTATAAATGTGACAAGGAAAACAGATAGATTCAAAGAAATCAGGCATCAAGAGTGTGTATTTCATCCTATTGGATCCTAATTTCTTTCCACTCTCTTGTTTGATTCAGGAACAATGGTCTCACCATCAGTGGAGCTTCACTGGACTGGATTTTTTTTAAACTGTTGCCCCAGCAGAGACAGGATTTTGCATTTACCATTAGGTAAGTCAGGAGACATTGAACCAGATGTGTTTTCTACAATCCTTAAGCCATAGTATTTCCTGAGTTACAAATAGCCATGCAGACTCTCTGTCACAGGATCACAGCCTGATTTGAGTTGGAAGGGACCTTAAAGCCCATCCAGTCCCATCCCCTGCCATGGGAACACCTTCCCCTATCCCAAATTGCTCCAAGCCCCATGCAGCCTGGCCTAGGATACCTTCAGAGATGGGGCACCCACAGCTGCTCTGTGCAGGATGAAAGGAGAATGGTGGGTGTGATGTATGTGACAAATGTTCTCCTTGGGAGAGAAAAAAAAAAGTGGTCTACTAGAGAAAAAAAAAATATCATTTCATAAAGAACTCAGAGGAAATTAATTTTTCAAGGTGTTCGTTTAAAGTTTGAAAGTTTTTGACAAGTAAAGAGCTTAGCAGCTCCATGAAATAGTGTAATCTTTTGGTTATACTGTTGCTGTCCATGTCAGTCTATTTATATATATGCCCAGGGTTAAGATCAAGGGCATTTTTCAAAAACTTTCTTTAATTCCTGGATTGCAATTCAAGTAAAAATCAAAGATACCTAAGAACATCTTGTGACTTCTAAAATTTTCTCTTCTTGATGTTAAAAATGCTGTTGAAGATCTCTCTTCCTTTATCTTATGATCAGTGCTACCCTGTGTGATCTGGATTACTCAATTCTCACTTAAAAATTCTTTTGCAAAGTCTATTTATCTGCTTTTAAATTTTTAAAAAATTATATATGAAATTTCAGATGTCTTGTTCAATACATTTCTCCTAAGAAATGTAATTAAATGAAATGAAATTAAATTAAATTAAATTAAATGTAGAGGATGAAGAAATACCATTATTTGCTTTTAAAGAAACAGAAATTAGTTGTAATTAATGAGACTGCAATCACTGCAAACAAGAAACTCACTGTAAGAGCAGACTACAGGACTCATGAACCAGCACATGAGAATTTTTATCTACTACAGTTTTCAGCTGTGTTCCTCAAGTAGTGATAATTTTTACTCCTGATAGTCCTAATAATATGCTGAGAATGAGGTGTGAGATTTCTGTGACTTTATGACTGTGGGGTCAGGATCTCTCACCCATGTGTAGGAAAAGTGAATGTGTGCGCACATTCCTGCTGTGCTCCCTGAATAATGGTCAAATTCTGTCTACTGGAATGGCACCAGCTGGCTGCTGGAATCCCTTTTTTTTTTTTTTGTAATATTTTTTACAAATGAATTAAAGCAAATTGTGTAGTGCCCTTCTCTGTTAGAGGAGTTATTTCCACATCTTCAGGCTGGATGTGAAATGAAACCTGGAGTCAGCACACATCAAAAAATTCCTTCCACTGGAAAAAAACCTGGGGGAGATTCCTAATGGTGACTGCAAAAAGGTTTCACTGAAAACACTGGACACTTCTTCTCAGCTGTCATCTCAGTTTTCTTCTGAGTTAAACAGTAACTTCATTATAGCTTTCGTATGGCACACACATGGAGGACACTCCAGACCCTACAGAGGCTTTGTTGTAATATGGAGAAACAGTGGCAAATACACAGCAGCAGCCTGAGCTGGGGATCCAAACTATAGTTTTTTATTAATCCATGATAATTGACTAATGAAGTCATCCAGGCTGGTCAAGGTTACAGGAGACAGGGCTGGGAAGCCAAGAGCTGTGTTTTTAGGATGTGCAGATGTGTTTAAGGCAAGAGGTCTGCAACACTCAGGAGCATGTGCATGCCAAATTGTGCCTCCCCAGCCAGAGCCCAGCGCATGTGCCTGCTCACTCAAGGATAATTTGTCATTTGTACAATGTGCAACAACCCACCAGTTTATTTGGACAGCCTTTTGGCTAAATTCTGGGCTCAATTCAGTCCCTGCAACCTGTGACCTTAGTGCTGCTGAATGGGTTTAAGGGAGCAGAGTATTTATTTTTGTGTTGCTTTTTAAACAATGAATGTGTTGAAATCCTAGGGGAAGCTGTAGCTATTTACCGTGTTTCACAAAACACATCCCAATCAAATTATGAACTGGTGGTTTTACCCTATCAAGCCTCCCGATGGAATGGTAAGAGCTGTAGGTGAAGGAAGACCTCTAAAAAGCAACATGCCTCTTCTGCTGCCTTTTCAGTTTGGGGATTTTGTTCTGAATTAATGAGCGATGCAAAAATCAAACAGCACCGCTGTATTTTAAGCAAATGAAGAATCTCTACCATGTAAATGATACTTTTAAGAGAAGAAAACTGCTTCCCAATTTCTCCACACTCCTGTGTGCTATTCCAATATACATTGCTATAGACCACTGAATATGGCAACTTAAAATGTGACACTAGGAGTAAATACAGCCTTCTCATGCTCATGCTCCAGTAGTTCTGGTGGCCTTTGTAGCAAAGGAATCTTCTACACCTAGAAAATATGGTTCAAAATGTTTTGTTCTGTCAGGCAGAGGTGTACCTGCACATCTCCTGCAGGGTTTACTCTGTATTTCATTGTTAGGTCCTTCATGCTTCTTTCTTAATCATGACAGTTGCCTCTACAGATATCTTTTTTTTTCTTTTTCTCTTTTTTTCCCCCTAATTTTCAATAGTTTAAGTGTAGTTATGTGAATATTTGTCAAGGAGAATACGTTTTCAAAAATAATACAGCCTTGGAATCTTTTAATGCTGACGCAGGCCTTTCTGACACATTTTTTTCCTGCCTCTGCTGCTTCTGATTTCTAACAATGCCTCAGGAAAAAAATAAATCCCTGAGCCAGGAGAGTGGAAGCAGTTCCCTACTTCTCCCCAAGTCTCTACTATTTAACCTGCAGTGGTTTGGAGTAGGTAGTTGCAGTGGGCAGAGCAACACACAGACACACAAAATCCCTCCAGAATGGAAACTGAAGTATCCGAGAGTTTGGGTTTTTATGGCTTGGAGAAGGAATTTCAAAACAGACCATGTTACTCAGCTGACTGATGGATGGAGAAGCTGCAGGGTAAAGAGGGACACAGGGACAGAGAGGAGATTTGAGTTTCTTTCAAAAAGGTTTCTTTGGAAGTTAAAAGGAGCATTTATTAAATATCTCATGCTGATGTCAGTGCAGTCTCTGGGCAGGTTCTGTGCCAACGATTTGGAGTTTCCTGGGGAAAAAATTGTTGTGTCAAAAGAAAATGTCTGAGCAGCTCTAGAGCTTAGTCAGTATAACATCACCACACATGGGACCACTCACAGCACACCACAGAGCCACACACCTCACTGTGCCATTTCACTGCCTGGAATTTAAGATCTCTTAGCAACCAAAGGAAGATGGCTGGTGTGTTTGCCCATATTATTTCAAGTCATAAAGCTGACAGGAAAAGAATTCCTCTTTTGCAATTAGTTGTTCCCTTGGGAGGGACCATCTGCAACGTTCCCATGAACCGTTCTGAATCCTGCACAAAGAAATGGGTTAAAAAGCTGATAAGCAGAGCATTTAGGCTGAGGGACCTTGCACACCGGGTTTTCTGCAAGGCTTCAAGGACTTACCAGCGGTTCTCATCCACAGAGGTATTATCTACCAAGCCTGTTCTAAGGCCTGAAATAAGGCTGAGAATAAAAATCTGATAAAAGAACAACGGTTCTTTTAATGTGGTAAGGATGTTTGTAACTGCATAATTAGGTGAGAATTACAGCTATTTTCTACCCACAAAATACCTCCCATGGTATTTTAGTGATATGGCCATGCCGATGCTCTTGCAAACAGAAAAAAAAATTCTGCTTCAAAAAGTTCTGCTTCTGTCTCTCTAGTTTTGATATGTGTTGTGCTGTTTTACTAATTTATATTTGTGCAAGGTAATTATTTTTCACCTTTAAAGAGGACCTTGACAGAAAAAGATTTTCTCTCTTCCATGGATTGGATTGCTTCCTGTGTGCAGAGAGAGGCTGATGTTTGATAAACTCCCTGCATATATTTGTACCAAAAATAGAAGCAATTTCCCTTTTCTGCCCTCACCTCTCCCTAGGCCAGTAAGTAGGTTCTGGTGGTTTAGGTTTTCTGACTGTCATGGATTGTTGTGTGATTCACAGAGCAGCCTAGAGCAGCTATCCTTGTGAAATCCTCTGATTTAACACTAAGCCCTGGGCTGGACTTTATGAGCTCCGTGGTGCCTTGCCAACTTCATCCTGGGCTGGTTCAGAAGAAAACTCATGAGCTCAGTTGTGTCCTTGGGTACATACAGGGGTTTCTGCCTGGGCTCAGAGGTCTGCAGGTGTCACTTGCTCCTCTTGAGCTGTCACAGAATCACAGATTCACAGAATCACAGAATGGTTTAGGTTGGAAAGGACCTTGAAGATCATCCAGTGCTATCCCTGCCATGGCAGGGACACCTTCCACTGTCCCAGGCTGCTCCAAGCCCCAATGTCCAGCCTGGCCTTGGGCACTGCCAGGGATCCAGGAACAGCCACAGCTTCTCTGGGCACCCTGTGCCAGGGCCTGCCCACCCTGCCAAGGAACAATTCCTGCCCAATATCCCACCCAGCCCTGCCCTCTGGCAGTGGGAAGCCATTCCCTGTGTCCTGTCCCTGCAGCCCTCGGCAATTGTCTCTCTCCATGTTTTCTGCAGCTCCTTCAGGCCCTGCAAGGCCGCACTGAGGTCACCCCAAAGCTTCTCCTGTGCAGGCTGAGCAATGGCTGCTGTGCCAGTGTTTCCTCCCAGCAGAGCTGCTCCATCCCTCTGCTCATCCTGGAGCCTCCTCTGGTCTGGCTCCAGCAGCTCCAAGTAGCACATATCTGCTGAAGGATGTGCTGGCCCCAGGGCTGGGGCAGCTCTGCAGGTGAGGACTCACCTGAGTGGGGCAGAATCTCCACTGCCCTGCTGGTCACCCTGCTTTGGATGCAACGCAGGACAGAGTTGGGTTTCTGGCCTGCCAGCACACACAAAAAATGACCTGTGTGCATCATTCTTCAGCAGAAATATGCTACTGGGTTAAGCCACAATTTTTTGGGTGTTATTTGGGATTTACACTGAGAACTGAGTCACTGAGAACAGGGAGCAAACTGTAGCAAACCAAAATAAAAGTGTCAGGTTTTCCTCATCATCAGTGTTGATTCCTAGCTGATGTGTAAAGAAGGTCTTTGGAGGAAAACTTTTCTCAGCTTGGCTTCTTTATTGGAAATAAGGCTTTCCACAACAGCCATTGTTGGCAAGCTCCAGCCAGGCACACTCTCCCTCTTCTTTTATTTTGCTTTGTGATCCAGTGCTAGTCTACATCTGCAAGCCTCAAAAGTACACAGATGTCCCGAATTCACTTCAATTGTTCTGTTGCTTAGGTTGTTTGATAGATGTTGTCATTTTCAGTTTATGAACCACTAACCCCTCATAAGTAAATGCATACTATATTTTAAATGGTGAAATATTCTTTATTGGGCATAAGCCCACATATTCTACTCCTTTGGTGAGTACCAACATTCTCAATCTAATCACTGTTAAAACATTAACAATCTTAATTTTGGAAGTGACTGAGCTATTTCACATTCAATAAAGAATAAATCTCAAATAAATCAAATTCAGGCAGACAATCAGCGAAGAATATTATGGAATAAATGGGTTGGGTCTGGCAAAGTTATGAACAACAAGATTTAATGACAAAAGTTTAATGGGCTGGGGTTCCGCTAATTGTGTCTATTGGCTCTCCACACACATGCTATTGAATGGATATATATAGAATGATACCATATAAAATTTATATAAAATGCACTTCTTGCACACATGTTACAAGACATAATAATTTCAAGTATTTGCTTTATCAGCACCTTCCATTTGTGAAGCCCCATTTGCAGCAGTCTGGTCTTCTCGGGGACCATCTTTCAGGAAATAATCTGGTAATCTGGTACAAAAAACATCAAGGTCTTGTGCCAAAACATCCCTCGTGCACAAGGATATTTGCATTTTGCAAAGAAATAATGGGGACTCAAGTCTGATTTTCCTTCTTCAGAACTCTTATTGCTCTCTCCTGCTGCTGTGACTGCTTTGGACTGACTCCAAACCACTGACTCTTCTTTCAAATGTACTGTTAATATGCTATTATGTTAAACAGGCTGATAGAGTAAAATGGAAATGAACATGTGCAAAAGTCATTTAGGTCAAATGAAGTAACGTGCTTTCAAAATATTAGCCAAAATTTTAGCATAAAACTTTGATGAGGCTGAGAAATCCTCTATTGAGCGGGAGCATGGAATTAGCCCTTATACAGACCATGTTTAGAACCTTATGATACTGTTTAATTCTACAGTTCCCCAAGGGCTACTTATAACCAAATTAAAGGGCGTCTTGTGCATGTTCTGGACACTGATTACGGGACCACAGACTGAAGCTGAAGACAGCTCCACAGCCACTAAGTATGCAAGTAGAGACACCCCTTAATTCAACTATATGTACCCTCAGGGATCTTGGTAATTATAATAAGAAGACATTTTGCAATTTATCCAAGGCCAGACTTAGTGCTGGTGTGGTTTTTTCAAGTGTTTTTTTTTCTCCCCCCCGGTTGTTTCTTTTGTTTATTGTTTGTTTGGGTTTGGTTTTTCGGGGGGTTATTTTTGTGTATGAGCCTGTGAAGAATGTATTTTTTCACCCTCAGAAGATTCAGCAATTCACCTGTCTCTGGTTTTTCCTTGAGGTATTCACAGGATTGTGGCTGTCCTGCAGAAATATCTTGGAATGCCTGTGGTTGCTGGACTGCTGTACTTGGGAGCATTCAGGAGCTTGGGCCTTGGTTCTGCCTGGTTTAAGAGAACACATTCTTGGGAGCACAGTCCTGCTGGACAGCCCCATCACTTGGAGTCTGCTGTAGGTTGTCAGTGAGTCCCTGCCAGCCTGGAGGTCTTGGAATGCAGTAGCTGAAATGGCACTTGAGACACCTGGACATTCCTGAAAGGTCTGAGAGGTGGCAAACGCCACAGCCTGGAGTTGGGGTAGGGGAAGGAGGCTTCTGCCCACATTTCTCTATTTCTCCTCAGCAGATCATGTGGTTTGTGAGAGTAAATCAGCACAACTCCTTTGACTTCGGCAGGCTTCCTCCAGCAAGCACCATCTGAAGATTTGGCTTGATCAGTAAATTGGTTTTTTTTGAAACAAATATGTACATTTTAGTGCAGAGCCTGGTCACACAGATCCCTTGTTTTTTTTCTCCCCGATGTGAAGAGCCAGATGTTCCTTTGGATGATCATCAATACCTCCAGGACCAGAGGCATTGTCACGCATTTTCAATGGTTACATCTGGTAGACTGTTGTGGAAACCACTGCACTCTCTTTTCATTGTCAGTGAAGGGCATATACTGGTGTATATTAACAGCGTTCAGCTGAAGCAGAGTGCAACTAATACACTTTGCAAACCATGACAGGAGTTTCACAGGTTTCAGACCCCTTGTTTTGGTTCAACAATGCTAGACTGAGCTAAAAATTTTTTTTTTGCTATTCCCCAGGCTGGTCTAGTCCCAGTGGAAATTCCCATCTGACTGTTACTTGCTACAGTGGTTTATGCCAGCTGAGGATCTGATCCTGCTGGGTTTGGTCTCAGCTTGTGGTCCCTTTGTGCTGTCTCATCTCCCCTGAAAACCCCCTGCTCAGACAGGGGCAGTGTCCAGTGCAGAGAAACTGGGACGTCACATGGCTGTAACAATTATGTGCAGTGTGCAAAAGGGTGAGATTGCAGAGTCCATCTCAGGAACACCTTGATGAGAGCCAACCCTACAATGGACCTGTTTGGTCATTAGTTCTGGGAGTGCTTGCACCTCTTAATGACATTATGAGGCATTAAAGGATGGAAGTGCAAAGATCCAAGTGGGTGATAAGTTGTGAATGTCCCCGAGACTTTCTTCTGCCACCTTTGAATTCAGGAGTGATTATGCAAGCAGTGAGGTGCTACTCAACCCAAATTAAACTGAGAGACCGTGTGTTGAGAGCTGTGAAAAAGTCTAAAGTACTTGTTGTATTGTGGAAACTGGTGCCTAAGAGGTTCTGTAGCCTAAGGTGTTCTGCAGCAAACAGCAGAAATTAAAGCAATAATATAAGCAAGAAGGCTGCTTACTAGCACTGCAAACTTAAAAGAAGTTTTAAAGCAACAGTTTCTGCTCTGGTTCTCCCTAGACTTGTGCAACGAGTTGCCTACAAGGAAAAAGTAATGTTTGGAGGAACAATTGTCTCTCAGTGCTTTCAGGGTTAATGACAACACCCAAGAGTGGGACAAAGGAAATTCTTGAGGGGAGACAATCCATGGAGAATGACCAGAAAACAAACAGTTCAAAAGAAATCATAAAATACCATGTGTTTGTGCAAACAAACTGTTTTAAACCAAAAGCAACTCTCAACTCCTTTGAGTTGAGAAGGTTTCCCTTTAGCTCCTGAAGGTGAAGCAGGTAGGAAACATAAACAGGAGCAGGTTGGTTGCTCTGGCTCATGAGTTGCCCCTCCTCATCTGTGCATGCAGTGAAAGCCAACTTGGGAATCCTACTGAGGGACACAAAGCAAGCTTTGTGAAGGACCTAGGAAGGTCGAATGTGAGAAGTGTCACATGCTTTCCTTGCTCTTCCACCCTGCCTTAGGCAACTGGGACTGTTTCCTCTCATGGACACGGTGCTGAGTCGGGGCATTTGCAGTCCAACCTAGCACGCCTGTTCTTACACTGCCAAAAAAACCTAGGAGAGAGACTTGTCTTTTGAGTGGAACAAATCAGGAGGTTTATTAGGGGGGAAAAACTTGGATGGAAAGCATTAGAGCTGTAACCTGAAAAGGCCGACATGAAGAGCAGGTCCCACCAAAATGCTTTTCAAGCCCTCAGGCAGATCATGGCTTTTTCTGGCACTCAGTCCAAAAATGCATTCCACCAGGAGTTTATTGTGCCATGTGTTCCCCTTGGCATGTTGCTCCTCCTCTGAATAAAATTAACTTCTGTAAGTGGCAACTGATAAATTCTGGTGAACACTCCAGGCTTACTCTCAGTCAAGCCCACCTGGAAAAACCTGGCAACCACAGATTGCCATCTTCAAACCCACAGACTTCCTGCTTGCTACTGTTAACCAAAGCAGACCTTTGCCTCTCTTTTAAAGCCCCCACCAAACTCCCTGCAAATCACAGGCATCCTTGTCCCAGGGATGTGGAGCTTGATCAAATACAAGGTATTTGAAAGATGCACTCAGGGCACGGTCCTCTAGTAAAAGCCAAGACTCATGCCAAAGTAACATCTTATAACACTTCTGAAAGAGACTTTATATACTCAGGAGGATGAGAATAAAATCCAGCCCAACCATTAGGCTTCCCCTGCAATGGTGTTGTGCTTCCTTGGCATGAAAGCAGAATGGGTTTGTTTGTGCCATTATCATTCTTTAGAAAAGAGAGGAAGTTTCCAGTCCTTCTGGAAGGTTTCTCTGCAAAGCCTGCTGACAAGGAGGTGTCTTCCAATGGTATTTCAGGGGCTGGTTATCATGTAGACAATGAAAAAGCAAGGTTTAGCATTTCAAATTCAATGATTTTGCTATTAGAGACAGGATTGTCCCTGATTCCAACAAAAAGAAAAAAAAAGAAAGTCTATTTCTAGTCCTGGTGATTGTAAAAATTCAAAAATTTGACCTCTTCAGGCCTTCACACCAGAAAGCAAATGAAAAATAAAAAAATGTGCTTAAAATTATTCAGGCCTTCGGGTGGGCTCACTCATGAATTTTGGATACCTCAAAGATGATGACATATTTTAGTTTTCTAGTTCCCCACTGAGTAAGCATAGCTCAACTCAGTTGCAGGCTGATTACTTGGCAGTTTTCATAGTATTCAGTTTGGCAACCAGTGAGGGGTTAGAGACAAGTCACAACTGATAAAACAGGATTTTCTCTGTCAGGATGGCAATTACTTTGGCAGGATTTGTCTCACAGTGGACTGTGCTAAGCTGAACTAGCTTTCTCCTGGTGTGGACTAAGAGACATTTACCTTAGCTCAGCAGATGGGAAGCCACCTGCTGAAGAATGGCAAGTTGAGGGCAGACCAGTACTTCTGGAGAAAGTACATCTTGTGTGAGAGATAGCTTCCACTGGGAATATTAATAAATGACAATGGAGACAATTTCTCAAAGGGGATGGGATGGAGGGAGGAGAGGAGAGGAGAGGAGAGGAGAGGAGAGGAGAGGAGAGGAGAGGAGAGGAGAGGAGAGGAGAGGAGAGGAGAGGAGAGGAGAGGAGAGGAGAGGAGAGGAGAGGAGAGGAGAGGAGAGGAGAGGAGAGGAGAGGAGAGGAGAGGAGAGGAGAGGAGAGGAGAGGAGAGGAGAGGAGAGGAGAGGAGAGGAGAGGAGAGGAGAGGAGAGGAGAGGAGAGGAGAGGAGAGGAGAGGAGAGGAGAGGAGAGGAGAGGAGAGGAGAGGAGAGGAGAGGAGAGGAGAGGAGAGGAGAGGAGAGGAGAGGAGAGGAGAGGAGAGGAGAGGAGAGGGGAGGGGAGGGGAGGGGAGGGGGGGGGAGGGGAGGGGAGGGGAGATCCCGATTACTTTGTTTTATGGAATCTAAAGAGCAACATATTTGAAACAGTTCAAATTACAATTTTTTTTTCTCCCATGGCACAGTAAGACTGTTTGGCCTCCCTGATCATTAGAGGTCATCTGTCTCAGCTTTTTTCTCTGGGGAAACCTATAATGCTGGTAATACAACATCCACACAGTTGCACTGTAATCATAATAGTGTGTTAATCCGTATAATTACCATGAGAAGCAATGCAGATTTGACCATAATTATCTGTATCTCACATAACCATGGAAAATTAATGTTATTTTGATTCTGCTGATTGATGTGTCATTTCGGAGCCAGCATCTGGACACTATCTCCTCATGGCTACCTAGAAGGCTTTGGATTAGGAACCTCCAGTCTGAAAATATGAGGGCAGGTCCTAAGGTGACAGATATCAACATAATTTCACCTAAGTTAGGACAGATGCTAAGCCATAGCTGGGGATCTGCTGGTGGCATGAGTTTGTTCCTGCTTCTTCCCAAAAACACAGGCGAAAAAATTGCAGAGTTCAGGGGAGGACAGACAAAGTGATCTGTGAAAAGACATCTTATGACAGGAGGAACAGACAGGCTGTGGGAGAGTGTGAGGGTTCTGCATTTCCCTGTTAAGCACTTCTGATGGATTTTGAGTGGAGAAAAGTTCATGGGCTTAATGGAAAGAGAGGTTTCACCAAGGAGCTAATAATCTCTGTTATTTCTCTCCACGTATCAATGGTGATCTTCCACTGTTACTGAGGGCAATGCAAGGAAAATCACGTGGGTAAAAAACCAGATTCCCCTTGGAGTAGAAGCAAGAAGTGACCAGTGAACCTCAGATGCAACAAAAACAAAATGAATGACTGAACATGATTGACCTTAAATCTGAAAATTTGCAGAGGGTCAGGGTGAGAGGAAGTGAAATGAAGTGGATTTTTACCATCTCAGTGTATTACACTGGATGATCCTTGTACTTATGTCATAGGAGGAGATCAGAAATTTACAGGCTCCCCCATTGTCTTCCTGCCTCCCATTTATGTCAAAACTGCGCCTGTCCCTTTCAGAAGTACAATTAATCCTTGAAAGCCATTGGAGCAGAAAATTATGCAAATTAATTTTCAAGTTTGAAGAAAGGATTAAGAATTGAGAGGAGCCAAAGTGAAGGGCTAAATTTTGGTCTCTCACACCATGCTTTCTTCTTGCTGTGTGTCAGACAAACACATGACTCTGACTTGCAAAGATTATGTCACTGTAAGGGATCTTTACAGATGAATCTGGGTCTCCTGCACAACAGTAACAGCAGATATTCACAGACCTTGTACTAGCAGCTTTTGTGGAGCTATTCCTTCATGCCATGGATTGCTGGGACTTTCCTAAATGAACTTGGTAGCTGAGATAATTTGCAGGCTGGTTTAAAAGTGAGAGTGTCACAGCGGTGAAGCAAAGCTGTTTCTGCTCCCTTGGAACTGGAGTCTGCTGTGACCATTTTCCCTGTACTGCCAAAGTTAAAATCACAACAACATTAGAAATTAGTCATGGGCAGGCTCAAAGGCATTTTATTCGTGGGAAAGGTCATTTACTATGAATGTAAATGATGTAAACAGTGCATGGTGACATGTTATGCTCCCTCGCCTTTTTTTTCTTTCTTTCTTTCTTTTTTTTTTTTTTTTTTCCTATGAGCACCCATTGATATTACAGGCCAAGGACTTAAATGTACTTTTTTTTTCCTTCTTCTTTTTCCTTCCTCCTGGTCTGATAATTTCTGTGCTTCTTCTTGTCTTTGGATTTTAAGAACAAAACAGTACCTGTTTTATTTGTGGATTCCAAGCCTGTTCACAGATTGCTCCATTCCCCCTGCCTTGGCAGTCATCATACCATGTTTGTGCTGGTTTTTCACAGAGCTAAACCTCACCTGTCACTTTCATCTGCTAACAAGGTTTCCATAACAAGCAACAGAGTGCTGAGGAAGATGCATATATTACCTCCTTTCACTGTCACTCCCTCTCCTAACTGCTCATATCAGGTAGAACACTCATCCTGGCTGCTTATATGCTTCTTCCTTCTAAATTTTCATCTCCCAAACTAGAACACTTTCACCCACAGAGCAGAAGCGGGAGCTTGCTCTGATGGGAGGTAATGGGATCCATCTGCTTTCGATAGATATGGTTATGCATCCCCCTGCTGCTCCCAAACATTCCTTTTAACCCTTTCACCTGCTCTGCCAGATCCCTAAGTGCCACCCTGTGCCTCTGAATGACTGGGAGGAGAATAAAGAAAAGAGTTAAGCATGGTTGAAGGCCAGCTTACTGCCCAGATGACTTCTTTCCATGTTAACTTCACTCAGTAGTAAGTGGCATTTCAATATTCAGTGACTCTCCTTCAGAGAAACTCTATCTTTCTTCAGATCTCCAAACACCCTCCTAGGTTATCTCAGACCACTTTTCTAGAAGAGGCAGCCTTTCCTGAAGCTGCCAGGCCCAGCTGCTCAGAAAGTTTGTTGTAGTGTATCTACCACATGGTTCTTTTCACCAAGAGATTGTCTCCACTTCCATCTACATTTGCTCCAAACTGAAACCTTCAGTGTAATTTTTCCTCATTAACAGATACCATCACCATCAGAACTTCATGGGTTTGAATTCAGAAGGCGGGGGAAATCTCCTGTATCATTTTTGGGGTGTTCATCAGGGTGTATAATTTTCAATATTACTGGTGAATGGAAATTCTGTTCTTTGTTTAAATGAGAACACCAAGTTGAGTACAAGGGATTCATTTCGAGAAAGTGAATTGTCAGTGAAGCAAAGAGTAAATGATAAATATGTAATTTTTGTGTTTCTATTTCTCTTATTATGATCTACTTGCAAAAACTTTTACTAGAAAAGAGATTATGCAAAAAGCAGTTTAATGTCTGTGTTACTTGGTAGTGTTTAGGCAAAGATATATGTGCATCAGTCATTTTTATATTCATCTGCTACATATTCAAATATTAACCCTGCTGAAATCATTGGCAAAATATTTCTGCAACAAAATATTAAACTCTGCTTCGCCAGGTCAATATAGCATTTCCCAATTTGCCAAACAGATATTGCAATAACATTTCGTTGCCATACTGATCAGAGAGATTTCTGATATATAATGCTTCTCCAAGCCCAAAACAAAAACTAATTTTTCTAGAAGAAATATCTACCTACCTGTGAACAGGGAAGCAGTTAGTGATATTAAAGTGCCTCCTTCACTTGAGATGAGGAAATGGCAAACCAGATCAGTGAAATCTGTTTTCTTGTCAAATGGTGGTTGCAAAGTCAGATTCCAACCAGTCTAATGCTCTTGTTAGCACCTCTATGTACCCACAAGTTGGTCTCCTTAAGTTAGGCCAGGTTAATAAAGCTCAGCTGAGGTGTGCAAAGCATTCACTGACTTTGGAAAGTTAAAAAAAGCTTAGGGGATATTTGATTAGAAGTCTAGGCTTGCTGAGCTGTGAACTCAGCTATGTTTCTTTCAACACCAGCCATCTTGCTGCCTATGACTGTATTTTACATCCAAGATTTAATGGAGGAAGGAGGATTTGGTTGTGGGGATAGCTGGGAGTGGGGAGCCAAAGGTGCACATTTTTAGAAGTTCCTTCAATTTTTGGGGCTGAAATCTCAAAAAGCTAATTGTCTTTGTATTTTACTTTCTTACTTTCTTACTTAATTTCAACTATTTTAGTTGATTTGTTTTCAGCTGGTGCCTTGTTGTTCTGGTTGGGAAGGCAGTATCCAGCCACAGCTTGAAAAGAAGAAAATTATAGATTGCTTTCTCAGGGTGGCCTGAAGAATGCCAGTAGAATTTCTCATGTCCATCACTCAGGAGGCAAAGATTTGTCTTCACAGCTCAGAGTTTTGATTCAGGTCACACAATTTGAATTTAGATCTACTGACATTATGATTACATAAGATGATGTTCTCTGAATGAAGGCTGTTGCATCTCTTTAGACTGTTTCTAGTTGTGAGGTGTTCATTTGAAACAGGAAAACAATTTCAGGAAGCTTCCTCTGCATGTGCACTGGTAAGATAGCAAGCAAGCAATCTTGTGGATCAGGAAGGGAAAAAGGTGTTTTATAAGAAGGAGTCATTATAGCTGTGCTTGTCTCAGAAAGGGTGGTAGTCATTAGATGAATATAAAATGAGAAGGGTGGCAGTATTCTTCCAAATAATATCTATTTTCTGTTTCTGTGCTTCTGCCCTTTACTTCATCTTCTGTTTTGCCCAGTTGAAAAGTCTCAGTTGTTTCCATTCCTCCCCATATCTCCACTAATAGAGTTTTCCATTACTCCTTTTCCATTCTCTTGATTCCCTGTTTGTCTCCTTGGATTGCCTTTGGCATTTTTAGCTGTCACTCTAATTTTTCATTTGTGTGCTCCAGCACACAAACACAGGCTCCTGTACACACACCCATGAGCAGCCACAAAACTCTCTCCCTTGCTCCCTCTCTCTCTGCACCTTCTCTGAGGACAAGGATTCCTCTCTCAGAAGCTTCCTGGTTACACAAGTGATTCCCACAAAGTCTGGGAGTTAGTTTGGCACCACTGTTTTTCATTTAGTCCCATTTAACTGTAATCATGGAAAGGTTTTGGTTCTGCTCTTGTTTTATCAAGACAAAGTTGGTTTTTTTTTTCCCCTAATTTTTCTCTCTGGCTTTCTACTTGTTATTTTATTGAGTTGCTAAGAATGCAAGACTTTTTAATGTGCCACTGAAGAAGGTAAATGCTGTAAAGCTTTGAAGGAACATTGTTGCTCTGAAATTGCAGGTTAGCCCCTTGTCTCACCCTCTTTTGTACTGGAGATGACTAGAAAAGACATTCAGAAATATTCACATACCTGCTCAGATACAGTCTCTTATTCTCCCTAAGTATACAGCTTACTATTATCTCTACATCACTGGAAAGAGAAGGGGATAATATCTCTAAATTGCCAGAAGTCTGATTACTTCTAAATAACCACAACTTCGTCATACCTGATGGTTCAAATAACCCTGGTACTTGGTTTTCCTCATTGCTTTGTAACTGTGGGTAATATAATGAATTAAGCCTTGAAGGAACATAGGCATGTTTCACAGGTTAAACAGGATCATTTCTTCCTAGAAAGACTATGATTAGGTTTGATTTTCACCTGCATAAATGCACACAGGGAGTGAGGAGACCCTGGCACAGGGTGACCCAAGAAGTTGTGGATGCCCGAAAACCCTGGAGATGTTGAAGGCAAGCTTGGATGGAGGTCTGAGCAACCTAGGATGGTAGAAGGTGTCCCTGACACCATCAGGGGGGTGGAATGAGGTGTTCTCTGAGGTCCTTTCCAACCCAAACCATCCTGTGGTTCTATTATTCATACATAAACACATATATGCTGGGACATTTTTTTCCAACTAGTGCTGTTTTTCAGCAGATTCAAGGGTGCCCAGCCTGAAAGCTGCTCCAAAAGCCGAACTGCAGTATTTCTCCAAGCTGCACCCTCAACAAACGTTTTGTCCCCACAAAAGATTAGAAAACCTCCTTAGTTTAAGCTGTTCTCCCCCAGTGCCCCCTTTCCTGAAGAACATCCCTGCATTATTGTGCTTTCTGGCTCGGTGATCTCAGTAATAGAAGATGTCCTTAGGAAATGGTTTAGATTGCATACTTGTGTGAAATTCTTATGCAAAAACTCTGTGGGGCTGGCTGACCTGGTTCACCAGGCAGCTTCTGCTCCTGCGCTGAAGGCAGAATGGAAGGGCTCTGTGTTTCCTTGCTGCTCCAGTAAAGTGTGTTTTGTTGCTCTGTGTTATCTACTTATTATGCATTTATAAAGCTCTTTGGATGACTAAGTTGTTTGCATAACAGGCTGTATTTCTGGCAGTAACTCTCCCCTGGAGGAGGGATGTGTGTAAACGCCTGCTCGTGGCTACCGTGGCTACAAGCACACAGGCACCTTTCAGCCACAGGAGGAGAACCAGCCTGCTGGCCAGGTGAAAATTTCTGTTGCATTGCTCTCTCCTGGCAGTCATGGACTGTGAGAGGGCTCCTGTGAGCTCAGGGGTACGTGGTGCCAAAGGCTGAGGGAGCACAGCCACCGTATCCAAGGGCTTTTGCAAACAGTGCTCAAAGCAGCATAAATTCCTCATCAAAACCAAGCAAAATCCCAACTGCTCCCTGAGCCATAGTTGCTGCTGGATCAGGAATCTTGTTAGGTTTGTAGCTTTTGGATTAGTGAGACCCTTTATTAACTGGGACCAAAAAACCTTCTCTGAATGGCTAAATCCTGAATTACTGAGCCTTTTTCTCCTGGTCTCCAGGAAAGGTCATTGGTGTAGGCCTCCTTGCATCCTCAGTGTAAAAATGTGTCGCTGTGGGTGGTCACTCTCTCAGCTACTGTGCATCAGCTTTGTGGAAGTCATGGCCTATTGACACTGAGAACATCTCTACCTTCCCTTTGTAGGAATCTGAATTTAAGCCATGCAGTATTTGTGTAGCCAGTTAAGGGTTTAACCAGTTATTCACCCTGCAGGATGAATAAAATTCAAAGTTATGAGTTTGCAGGGAGCAATTTGACTACTTTAACCTGAGAAAAGACTGTCAAGGTTAGGATGTCTGTACTGTACTACATCGCTGAATTTGTTAATAAGCACACATAACTTAATAGAGCTAAACTCCAAACACTTTGATCATGATAATAGTATTTCCTGATATACACAGTGTGATGATGGCTGGGGACTAAATTAAAACATTTTCAGTTGTTTCTAGCTTAGTTAAATCAAAGCGTTTAATCCCACAGATATTTTGCAATTAATTTTGCAAGAGAGGTAGACTTCCAGCATTTTGTTTTGTGTTGTGGACTTAACACAGTTCTTTTACACTTCAGCAAGGAAAGCAAATAAGCATGGACCAGAAAAATGAACAGTCATGAATTTAACATGGTAAAAAAAAGTTAAGTTTCAGGTCACATTTTGTCCTATAAACTTTGTATTTTCAGTGAATTGTGTTAGTAGCAGGTCTCTTTTTTTTATCCTATCATGAAACCATGTTCTCTGCACATACTGGTGAGAGCAAAATTGTGATTTTAAATATGACCAAGTTTGGTTTTTGTTGTTGTCTTTGTTTTTGGGGGGGGGTTCTGTTTGTTTGTTTGCTTGTGTTTTCGGTGTTTTTTTGTTTGTGTTGGGTTTTGTTATTTTGTTAATTTTGTTTTGGGGTTTTTTGTTTGTTTAGGGGTTTTGGTTTTTGTTCGTTTTATTTGTTTGTTTTTGTCTTTTGTTTTTTGTTTTTGTTGACCAATGGGAGGAGAAGACAATTGAGGGTGTGTGGACTAAATAAAACTTGGGGTGAACACAAGTGATTTCAGATCAGCATTCTTCCTGCAGCTGTGTGTGCCAGCCAGGTACTCCATGCTGCTACTTTAATGAACAAGACACAGAGGATCCTGTGTTCTGAATAACTTTATCCTGGAATCTCTGGCTGCAGCTAATGTGGCACACTGAAAGGAGCATTAATAAGGTAAAGGAGCAGTCTTCATGACCTTGTTTAGACAGTGGCAGGAGAACCACAGCATTTCACTGTCGAGGCTGCTCCTCTTCTATCATCAGTACCTGAAGCACTTTCATTTCATTGGGAAGGGTTGGTTGCATCCAGTTTTATATGTAGGGGCTGTGCTGTGCAGCACATTCTGCTCTCTCTGGTGAAGTATACACCTTTTTTGAAGCTTAAACCTGTGAAGAACATCTGAAGGTGCTCACAGAGGCTGGCAGGCCTCACAGGGAGTCAGGAGATCACAAAGGGATTAAAAACTGCAGCAGGAAAGCCTGCAGCCCACATTCCTACAGACACACACTGACACAGAGCTGGGAACAGCACACATATGCAAATCACGGGGACACTGCTTAGCTCCAAAGTGCAGTGGGAGGCTTGGTGCTGGGGCACATCACTGCTCACATCTGCCTTGATGGAGGCAAAGGGAACGTGGGTGGATCAAGGGGAGCTGATGTGTCAACAGGATGAGTTGCCCCCTGTGCCTGCTTTGGTATCTGCTGCCTGTTTCTTCCAAATATGAGTTTCCTTACTGTTTTCCTCTTTGTCCCCTTCAGATTCGCTTCTTCCTTCTTCATCTTCCTTCTTCTTTTCTCCCTTTGAGGCACAACGCTCCTTCCCCCTCCCACCCTCCCTCTTTGTTAGTTGCTTTTCCTATTATTCTGCAAATACATGCAAACACTGAGGGACTTCAGCAGATTCAAACTGGTACCTCTGTCTAGCCCCAGAACCAGGTTGAGTTTTGTGTATTCTCTTCCACTTTGTTCTGGTTTATTGTAGTTCTTCCTTCTGCACTGCTTTAAATTGTTCACTGAGGAATTCCAAGTCTTTATTTAATGATTTAGCAGAGCTTCTCTCTGAACTCACAGTAAATTTCACTGAGCATCTGTTTGTGAGTTTGAATTTTGTCTTGCACTGAATTCTTTCACTTGCAGTGCCTGGTTTTATAGCACCCTTAGATTCATTTAATCTTGTGTAACACATGAATGATCCCACTCATTCTAAAGGCCACATGCTTGATTTGGTAATTACTATGGGCCTGTCTCTGACTAGTTTGGTTTTGTCTCTGTTTCTTGTCTGTTAATTATTTCATGAGATCTTTCTGTATCTTATCTCCCATCTCCAGTTCATACTGTTATTTATTGTTCAATTCTGAAATTTTAATTCTGTAGAAGAAATTCTGCCTTATTTTTTCCCTCTTTTAATGCCAAGATCATGTTTAATTTATCAGTTTTGTTGCCTAAGAGGCCATCAGACACATTATCCTTTCATACAGTAGGTCTGTGCTCTTCCAGGACAATCTCTAAACCCTGGTAGCTTGGTGGTTTTGTAAGTCAAAGTGTCAAGACAATGATTGGGTAGGTTTTAGACAAGCCTATGAGAAATCATGAACTTTACCGGTTCTAAATGTTCAAAAATCCTCTCTTGAAGCTCTCTCTATGAAAAAATCGCTCTCCCCCCAGCCTGTGGTTGCCTTCAGAGCCATTTGACCTGGTTTTGTGGGTGCGTGTGTGTGTGTGCATGTGCAGAAATAAGTCAGGATGTTCCCTCTACAGCCACTTAGCAGGCCTACAGGTCTAAAATAGAGGGCCACTCCAAGTGTCCTGAATTCCCTTCTGTGTCCCAGCCCCTGGCAATAGAGAAAGCTTAACATTTCTGAAAAGTTATTCAGAAGGTATAAGCAGAGCCTGCTTTGGAACATGAATGCAGTTGGAATTGTAGACTGCTTGCAAAGGGTCCTCCCTTCCTTCCTTCCTTCCTTCCTTCCTTCCTTCCTTCCTTCCTTCCTTCCTTCCTTCCTTCCTTCCTTCCTTCCTTCCTTCCTTCCTTCCTTCCTTCCTTCCTTCCTTCCTTCCTTCCTTCCTTCCTTCCTTCCTTCCTTCCTTCCTTCCTTCCTTCCTTCCTTCCTTCCTTCCTTCCTTCCTTCCTTCCTTCCTTCCTTCCTTCCTTCCTTCCTTCCTTCCTTCCTTCCTTCCTTCCTTCCTTCCTTCCTTCCTTCCTTCCTTCCTTCCTTCCTTCCTTCCTTCCTTCCTTCCTTCCTTCCTTCCTTCCTTCCTTCCTTCCTTCCTTCCTTCCTTCCTTCCTTCCCTCCCTCCCTCCCTTCCTTTCCTCTCTTTCTTTATTTTCTCTTTCTCTCCTCTCTTCTCCTCTCTCCCCTCACCCATTCCTTTTCAGATGAAACCTGAGACACAAAAGTGCTCCTGTTATGTCAGAAGTCAGAGCTTTCAGGACAGCTCTGTGCATGGCCAGAAAGAAAATAAATTTGTTGAGCTGACAGCAGAGTAAGACAGTAGAAAGACAGATCAGATTTTGTACCTTAACAAGGCCTACAGAACTAACCAAGTTTGCTGGGATGGTGTAACATTCCTGAGGAGCTCCTTCTGATCCCTGCCCCACCTCTCTCATGAGATGCTTCCTGGAATTCTGGGTTATTCTGCTTTGTGCTGTGAGCGTCAGGATGTGTGGTATTCAGGGCAATGAAATAGACCATCATTTCTAAGAAACGAAATGTCTGCTGTGGCAGAATGAGTGCTGAAGTCCTGAGCATGTAATTTTGTCTCGAGCAAAGTGATCTCTGAAATATACAAGGGTAGCATGAACTACATGACAACTAGGACTAAAAAACCTTATTTTTTTGAATTGGAAAAGCTTTTCACCCAGAGGCTGCGAGGGAGGGTGAAGTTTGTAATATGATGAGTCAGGTGCCAGCAAAACACTGGACCATCTCTAACAAAGGTCTTAATTTGAGATATGCTAAATCTCCAAAATTAAGATTAGGAGAATATAAATAGTAGAAAATTTTGCCTGTCAAAACTTTTGAACAAATTGGCATCCTTTCATTTTACTGAGAATATTTCATGTAGTTTTCAGACATTTAATGAAATTATTTGCATTTAAAAAATATTTCCTGATTCAAAACAAAATGTAGTTGCAGAGAAAATAGTTAACTTGTGTTGTTTTTTTCTTCCTTTCTTCTACTCCCTCTTCCCCCTCCTTGACTGAGGAGATAAACAAGGAAACCAAATTATATTTATTTTAATTTCTTCTGATTTGAAAGGAAGCGAATATTGTTTCCAATTGATGAGAAATACTTTTTAGCATGAATCATTTAATTGAAAAAAATCAGTACATTAAAATATTAATAAATTAGCATATTTTCAGATGCAGATTTTCCCACTGAACATCTTTCAAGAGTTCTGCTCAGATTACAACTATTCCAATGCCTTCAGAATTTTGGGAAGTCTTGGGGGGGACAGCTACTCGCACTGGCCAATTCCAGAGTCAAAAATTTGGAATTCAAGCCCATAACCTCCCATGACCCACCTGAAAAAAGAAATTATATTGAGAGCTTGGCTACTTGCTGGGTTGGGGTATAATTCATAAAGCATGAAGCTAAATAACATGTGGAGGCCAAAACTCTTCTACCTGGAAAACCCTTGACAAGGCTGCATTCAGGGCTGTTGAGATAATTACCTGAAATAAATTGTCTGAAGCAACAGACAGGCACATAAACAGAGAGGCTGAGGAAAAGAGGCCCTTCTGAGAAAAAGCCCTGATATCCCCCTCCCACACTTTTACCTCACTTCAGGTCAAGTGAGACGCTTCCCTTCAGCAGCTTATCATGTCCTAGGAGAAAACAAGTCCTCAGCTTCTCAAGGTCACTGGAATTGTTTTGTGCCTTTGCACAGGGAGCTGGTTCCTGCAATCAGACTTCCTTGATGTCCTTCTCTCATGGAGGGAATCAAAGAGCTCCATTTGTGAAAGTCTGACAAGCCCTGGCATACTTGGAGAGCCCAAACAAAGGTTAGTGTGGGTGGATATCATGAGTCATTTCTATGACTAAGACACTGGGATAAACTACCCCTTCCTGGTAATTTAAATTTATTAAGGTCATGGGCCATCTAATGAATCAGTGTGTCTAAATGAATCCAAGTGTGATGCTCATGATGTTAAGCACACTAAAAAATAAAAAAAAAATCAGGTGAAGGTAAAGATTTAGTTCTCTGTGATCTAATTCAGCATGAGGCCTTTATTCCTGCATGTGCTATCAAAATGTGGTTAGCTGGTAGTGCTGACGTGGTGCTTCTGTTTCCTGCTATTTCCTGTTATTGATGCTGGACTTGGACAGTCAGCACTTACTAGAAGCCACTAAAATGCCTTCTATGGTCTTTGAAAGGACTTTTCTGGCCAGAGGCAGAATGGAGGGGATTCCTCCATTTTCATGGTTCAGGAGAGCATGGACTTTCTAACCCCAAACTCCTCGAGCTACTTCTGTCCTTACTAACAGAATTTTAATTAACAGCAAGGAATTTAGAAGGAGTTTTAAGTCCTAATGCTGTGTGTTAGTTGTAGGCAATGAAAGTGGTATCTCAATGCAAAAGAAAGCTTCACATGTGAAATATCAACAAATACCAAGCACTGGTGCAGAGGACACAGGTTTCATCCAGGCGACTGCAAATCCTGGATGCTCAGCAGTGGACAGCTGTGGTCCTTAAGAGCTGATGACTGTTGGTAACTGATGGAGGAAGGAGAGAGGACACTTACAAAATACGTCCTGACACATCCTTTTCTGTGCTGTTGCCAAAGTCACAGCTCATTCCTGACCTCGGCCAGCCCCCCTAAAAAGAGCTGTGGGTTCACCTCCAGCTTGCTAGGCTGCATCCAGGCTTTCCAGCACATTTTCCCCCTGGTTGGTTCCTGTCTCACTCTTCCTTGCTGTCAACCAGAAGATGATGCAATGTGCTCTTTGCTCATGTGTGGCCACCAAATGAAGACAAGATGTCATTTATGGAGGTGGAAGTGGCTGCCTCTGAGTGGCAGCAGAGCCTACAGAAGCAGCCCATAACCTTCCAGTTATCAAGCAGGGAGTAGTGGGGCTGGCCTTCAGGGAGTCACCTGAGAGCCCTTGAGTGGAAGATGAAAAACATCTTGTTCTGAGTGTCTGGCATCCAGGAGAGGAAATGAACTTGGGTTTATGACATGGGTAGCAAAACAACAGGAGGTCAGATTATGGAAATGCCTTTTAAGTGATGTTTGTTCTCTTGCAGCATTCAAAGCAGCTGAGGGATATTTCAGGAGGAAGGACTCAGCCGGCTGACTTGGCAGAGGACTCTGTTGTTCCTCACCTAGCCCCCACCAACAGTGAGGAATGTGTTGGGTGTCAGGCTGTAGACTCCATTTTTAAAATGCAGGAAGTCTTGACTGCCCTCCAGGATCTAGATGCAGGATCCCAGACTTGTTGATATTTTCAGATACCTGGGAACTATGAATACTTTTTAGAAAAGAGCCCCATGTAAAGGACTTGAAAGGACACAATAAATGCCACCCATGTAAGCAGTAATGTGCTACCTAACAACCCTGTCTCTTGTGCTCATGACAACCTTTCTTTTCTTTGCATGTGTGAAGAACATACGGGTTTATGTTTATGTAGGTATGCTTTGATTAATGCCCTTATTGTTAGCCCATAAAATGCAACCCTCGTTTAAATTTCCATTTTGTTTGGTACAGTCTTTGTTCCTTGTGTACATTATTGGGCAAAATATCTTTGTTGGTTCATTTACAACGGTAAGTGCTCTTCTCTCTGGGGCCACCACCAATGCTTTTACATTCTGATAGGTTCAGTCTTGCTGCTGGCACAGATCTCTGTGACTTCATGTCCAAAAATGTATGCCCTGTTAGGCACGCTGAAAAGATGTTTCATTACTGCTACAGAATAGAGCACACTCAACTTATCTCTTATTGAAACAAAAAGGTGGGTCTGAAGTGAATTTCTCCCCCTCTTTTGCCTTTCAGCAGCTCTCTCTTTCTGTATGTGAATGTGTGTTTGTGATTATATATATCTGTATCAGCTACTCTGGAACTGTACACTGATTTCAGTGTATAAAACCACTATGAAAAAACTGCTGTACACAGAGATTTGCAGCTCAGACATGAGAAACTGAGGCACAGAAAGGCTGGGAACTAGATTTTTTCCATTTTGAGACACATATATTCTGGATGGATGACTGAGATGAAATATCTGAATGAGATACTCACACAGCTACTGCAAAGCAATTTTTATAGGATATCTTGTACCAAGCACAGCAAACAGTGAACTGAGCTGTCCTGTTTGGTGGTTCCCCACTGCTGAGGTGATTATTTGTATATTATATTTCTTTTATATACATATATATATATGTAAATTTAAAATTTATATAACATATATTATTATATTTGTACCCAGCAGACTGCCAGATGAAAGTGGGGGCTAATTCCATCAGGGGATCCAGCCTGAAACGGCTTTTCCCGTTTCTGGCTCTTAACACTATCTTACAGCATCCTGAAAACTCTTCTCAACCTTCAGGTATTCAAAATATTCAGGCCTCTAAACTGGCTCCTTGTTGTTTATTCTGACATGGGGACATCCCATTGAGCAAGGCTGGATGTCATTTGCCACCAAAATGGTCACCAGAGCTTGCAGGCTGAGGCTGGGTGGTGGCTGAATATGAGTTAATGTCTCCTTGGTGGCAGCCTGGCTGATAAGACAGTGACGGAATTGCCAGGTATATTTTTTAAAGGAACCTCAATTAATAAGCACCTATTACCACAACTCTGACAGAGCTTAGGCTTCAGACTGGTTGCAGAGCAGCAGACTGAAAGCAGCTAGAAGAGAAACAAAAATACTGCTGGGCAACATCAAAATGTTGACCACAGGGTCCCTCCAGTGCAAAATATTCTGGGACACTAATAAAAATAAATTAATACTTCCAGCCAACTTAAATATCCCTTGACATAAAGAATTTAGATTCACTATTTTTAAACACTGAAGAAAAAAAATTATCACTTGTGCAATGTTGTTACAAGATTTCTCCCATAGCCCTTAACTCAGGCATATTTTATAGTGTGTATTAATACATAAGAAATCACATGGAGCAGTGTATATTTAATAAGAAAACAGGAATAGAAAATTATAATATGTACAGAATAAGACAGGATTGAACTTTTTCTGGGCCATTGGATGTTAAAACCTTCTGTCTCCATGGGGGTTTGCCAGAATTCCTCCATGCTCCAGCAGCAGACAATGAACTAGATTGTGACTCCATGGAGCTGAATTCCTCCAAGCAAATAGCTGGGATGGATAACATGCCATGCCGCAGCTTCTGGTGCAGTACTTGCTAGCTCAGATTCTTCTAGATTGTAGCCTCCATGACAGGGAAGGATGGGATGACTGGAGGGGCAGGGCTAGGGTGCAGTCATCTGTAGTTTTGGGGATCTCACTGGCCAGCACCTCTGCAGAAGGTCAGCAGTGTCTCCTCCTGCCCTGGTGGTATGTGGCAAAAATCTGAGACCACCCAGTGATAGCTGAGGCAGCCTCTGCAAGGAATGGGAGATCTTGGGGTCTGGTGAAAAAAACATGCTTATCTGATGAAGGCATTTTTCAAGAGGTGAAAGAAATAAACTGCCCTGCTGGACGCATCATAAAACCTGTTGGCTGACATGTGAATATGACTTGTGCTGAGGAAATAGACTTGAGGAGCAAGAAGAAGCACTGAGGCACTGAAAAACTGATCTCAGACTATTGGCAAGGTGGCCACATGTGGAGCATTACCATGTACCAGGCCACTTGTCTTCTTCCTGCTGTGTCACAAAGTGCACGGATGTTAAAAGCCGTGTGTACCCTCCTGACTTGTTTGGTGAGGACCCAGAAGAACTTGTCAACAAAACTGAGACTGATCACAGGCCTCTCACTGAAAATGGTCATCATCCTCCCGAGAAAGCAGTTCAAAATATACAACTAAATTTTTTTTGCACAGCTTTTTTCAGCATAGCGATAGTGTTTTGCAAAATTCTCAGGGAATGGAAAGCTTACTTGCTTTCAAGAAACCCGTCAGAAGTGCAATAAAAGTGATGAAAATTCTCTTTATGGTGGGTGGCTAACTCCGCACTTATTTGAAAAAAGTCTGCATGTCCAAAGATTAGTCAGACACCCAGTCAGACTCTGACATCCGTGTCAGGCACAGCTGCTGCTTTGTGCTTCAGCTGTGAGAGCCATCCCATGGACAAGTGGCACAGATGTTGCCTGTGCTACTGGTGCCTGATAGAGACACACTTTGGGGAGGTTTCATCTTTCTGTGGCCACAATTTCTGACAGTATCTTAAATGGGTTGAAGCAATGCAGCAAAAAAACCTTTCTGTCACCAAACAAACCTGGTGTTTCTCTTCTCCAACATTGTGTGTGCCCCACCTCTCAGAGTGCAGCTATCTGAAAATCCAGCTGCTGCATGGGACCAGATCTCCTCTAAGGCCTGGCTGCACATCCCTGCATGGCTGTGACTGTATGAGCTGCATATTTAACTGCTGGCTCACATAGGCTGAACCCTGCAATTGATCTTTTTGGGAACAATGCTGCTGAGCAGACTCTGATGTGAAGCATTTTGCCCTGCTCAGAAGGAGCTGAGTTTGGCTCTTGAGGGGCTTGGACATGGTGCTGTCAGCCCCTTGCTCCTCAAAGTCATGGGGTGGTAGCTTTGAGGTTGTGTTTGGATGGCAAACCAGCTGCTGCATCCAGCTGTCCAGCTGCAGCTCATCCCATGGCAGCCTGGAAACACCTTGGGCAGCTGGAGAGCTCCAAGAGCCTAGCTCTATCTGTTCAAATGGACAGTCTGGGTTTCCAGAGGGTGGTGGCACTCAGACATGATTCAGGCTGTTGTTTTCTCACAACAGTGGTGCTGAAGGGCTGGGTTACCCTATTCTCAGCAGAGGAATACTCAAGCTGAAACCTGTGCTATGAGCTCTGGTTTTGCTCTGGTGTAAAGCAGAGGAGGCCACTAGGAGTGCCAGAGTTGGGACAGAACAAACCTTACTCTTTTTGTGTGTTGGTTAATCTGGAATACATACCCTCCACTGATCTCCCTTAATACCCTAGGGCTGAATCTGTGAGCTGGGCTTCAGGCAGTGCTGCTGTGGCTGGGCACAAAAAGCCACACAAGCCACAGAGGCAAGCCTGTGATGGCTGGAGACCAAGGGAGGCTGCCAGGTGTCTGCTCAGGGCAGCAGGAGGCTCAGCCCCGAGCCTGAGGGCTGACCCAGTCCTGCTGGACTGAATGCAAGGTTGCCCATTGATTTAGTGAGGGCTGGGGAAAAGCCTCAGACAAAGGAAGTGTTAATTAGGACAGGGATGTGTGAGAGAGGCTGCAGATTTCAATGCAGGAGAAGACAGCAGCTCCTGCAAAGCACTTGGCAAGAAAACTCAGAGAATGACAGAGAGGAAGAAACCATGGTCTCAAAGCATCCCCCAGGAGACATGGGAAGTTTGGGTCTCCGTGGAGAAGAAAAGTTGTGCATAAACAGCACAGAGATGGGTTTTGAAAGGCCCCACCATGGTCAGCTGTAAGGCAGGGGTGGACATGCTGACCTGCTGCTTTTTTGGCTCCTTGTCCCCAGAAGCTCAGGAGGTAGGACACGGGCAGCTGGGCTGGTCCAGCCCTGTGTACATCAGCTTCCAGGAACACTTTGCAGCTTTCTGTCTGCTGCTAGTGCCAGGACAAACCTCCAGGCATGACTTTCACCTTGGTGGACTCAGAAGAGTCTGAATATTTCCTCTGGGTCATCCTTGAGCCTAGTGAGTAGTAGTAAGGGCAAAAGAGATGAAGCTGTGGCCAAGTCTGAGGTTTTACAATGTAAAAATGGCATACTGTAATATTTTTCTCAGTTTTTATTTATGTGTTTTGCACTGCTCCCACTGGGTTCATGGTGTCTAATTCCTGGAGCTACAGGAAGATACTTAAAGGTTGAGTGTTTGGTTAACTTCACCTGTCTCCTGACTTCTGTGGGTGTTGCCAATTCCCAATAGATATTAGCACAATCCAGATGTCTGCTACATCAGCTCAGGCTCCCGGGAATATTCCTGCAAGAGCTACACTCAGGACAGTCTGAATGTAGATGATCATTTGCCATATATTTGAAAATATATGGTGTATATATGTCGTGTTTCTCAGCTCAGCAGCTTCACTTTTCTGATGCACCAAATAGCAGAAGGAACGTTTATCACTGAGAAATCCAAGTTTAGGCAAAATTTCATTCAATTAACATCAATCTCAGTGTGAAAAACATCCTGAAACATGTGAAATGGAGCTAATATAACATCCCCCCACCCCGAACATGTAGAGCAAAGAAATGTTTCAGTGTAGCTTTGAACTAGGTTCACCAGTAATATTTATGTCATTAAATGGATGGGTATTTTCCTGGCAATGTTTGATCTCACAGCCTCCTAGGATATTAGAGAGTTTGGCTCAAGCTCATGGTCAGATTTTAGCCAGTTCTTGATTTCACAGCTGGAGAATGATTTTATACATCTCTGTTGAGAAAGAGAGCTTCATGATAGCCTCCAGGCATCAGAAAAGCTCCTTAATTGCTCTCCACAGAATCTGCTGACCAGAGAGAGTTCTTGTTATCTTTAAGCAGTCCTGTTTGTGTTGAAGGATCAAAATCACTCACAAAGAAAACAAAACCATCTTCTTTCTCCCCATCCCCACAATGTTTCCAATTATCCTAGATTGCTGTCTCTCTCATTGACTAGTAGGTCATCCAAAAGCTAGGACATATTATGGAAACAGCCTGTTAGCCCCTTCCCTGGAGTGTCTCAGAGAATTTAGACTCCACTCATGAGGACTGAAAAGCAGACCACAATAAGGGCTGGTTGTACACATAGCAGGCAAGCGCTGCTCCTGCCACTCCTGAGGAGGCCAGTGACCACTCCCCTGGCCACAGGAAAGTGTCACCAGACCAGGATGGGGACTAGGAGCCATCCCCACAGAGAACAGGGAGTCTGGTGGTTCTCCATGTGTGCTTCACAGGGGAGCACAGGTGCTGCTCTAAAGCCTGCAAGAGGGCTGGCAAATTCCTTCTGGATGAGGGCTGAGATCTGTGCCTTGCAGGAGAAACCCCATATCTCAATCTCCTAATGCATCAGACACCAGCTGGAGATCAGAGATAAAGCATTTCAACCCAGCAGTTCATTGAAGTGGCTGTGGCTGCACCAAAACAAAACAAAAACAAAACAAACAAAGAAACCCCCAAGCTCTGGGGCTTTCCCCAGCAGAGCACATTGAGGAGCAAGTGGTTTATCACAGATTAGAATCAGACTTCTCCCTTTAACCATAAGACTTCACCACATCCTCCTATTTGCCACTGTTTGGGTGCGCACTGAAAGGAAACAGTGGAAAGGGACGTGGTTATGCCACACCTGGCAAATGTCTGCAGGGGCAGAAACCTCTGCAGATGTCACACACACTTATAAATGTCTCAGAATGCACTATCATCCTGCTTGTCTTTGTGTCTGGAAAGTTACAGGGCTCCTCCCAGTGCACACTACTCTGTGTGTAAATGATAGGCCGCTGTAAATAAAATGCTACTTGAGTGCCTGTAAAAATGCAGAAGTCTTTCCGAACAAGCAAATTACCCCGCCTTGTAATTTCATCGAAAAACACTGTAAAAATAGCCGTACCTTTCATATCCCAAGGAGGAAAAGGTGATAGAGATTTATGTTTTTCCTTGAACACACAGATTTATAACAGTGTGTAATGCACATTCATTTCATCCATATTTATAACTGCATTGATGCAGAGTCTGGTATCCATTACTTTAATCTATGTAACTTGATCATCAGAAATTTAAACCATAATTTTTAACACATATCACCAAGAATTTCAGTTTGATACAAAAAAGAAGAGCATATTAAAATCCCAGCTGCAATTAGTTATTAAAACTGAACTTTTTTGCTTAAATACATCTGTTTGTTCACATAGATTGTATTCCATTCTGCCTTGTGCTGGGTATTTTACTTCAGGTTAATCCTACAACAACTCACTACAAAATACCTTGAGGGTAGAAGAAAAAAAAACAGAAAAAACAACACAGTTAAGGATCATATTTGGAAGAATTCCTGTAAATAAATCTTTTACATCTTGGCAAAGTGAAATCAGGAATTGAAGAGTCAGTGACAGCAGTAGCCTCTAGTCACTTAGAGTGAAGTGGAAAAAATAATTCCAGGCCAAGATCAAAGGCTCCAATTGACAGACAGCAGAAATTAAACCCAGATACCATTTCATAAACATGGAGCGATTGACGTTCACCACATGGTTATTGTCCAGCAATGGAAAATAAAACATCTGTACTCCTCAAGATCCTCAATGGATGACCCAGAACTGAAATTATTCGGTTGCCTGGTGCTAAGAAGGTGTTCCATTGTTTTCTTTCTCCACTGATTTCATTTTTCAGCACCATCAAAAGGTCGAATACCCAGATTGTTAGAAAATAGTATATGAAAATTAACATATGTTTATTTTCTTACAGGAAATAACCTTTGTTTTTCTCATCTTTGGACCCATACTTTACTATTCATACTGCAGGTAAACATCAGTAACTCCACAAATTTCAATGGGTTTAGTTTGAACATAGCAACACAATCTTACTTGAAACTAACTGGAAGAGGAAGCTGGATGTGATGTTGCAGGAGCAATGTTCAAAAATATGTACTTCATGCTTTCTAAGGGAGGCAAATGACATTTTTCAGAATAATTTTTCACAAATTTTTTTTTCGTTCTGCCTTCCTCATTGTTTTTGTCATTTCAGAGCCATTCATCTGCACAAATAAAAACAATGGAAAGGGGATACCATGTGGGAGGTTGATGTTGAAACCTTTGGAGTGGGACACCAGCAAGGTGATGTTTTTTGGTGAAAGCTACAAATTATGAAAATTATCACTGGAAAGGACAAATAATTTGGCATTTAGAATGAACGTTTTTATTGAGAACGTTGCTCAGTTTTATGTTACTATTCTTAGGCCTCACTCCATTGATAAGTTACCCCTTGAATAATGTCTACAAAATTTGTCTGAATTGCTGCATGTTAAATTATTTTCCTTAGGTAGGAAATTGTAGGAAAAAGGCAAAGAACTGAGGATTTGTGACATATAGACTTTAAAAAAAGGAATGCCCTGTTGCAAAATAGTGTCTTTGTTTGAATAATTGCATTGTTTTCTTTACAATAACCTCTGTATTAAACATGTGGTACATGTGGAAATGTCTTATTAAACCAGGGCATGGGTGAAAGTTGCTCTCAGAGTTTTTCAGATTTTGTTGCTCTAAGAGAAAGATCTTGTCCACTGTAACCAGAGCTAAAAAATGTGTTCCACAGCCATGTTAGTCCTATTGTATGAGAGCTAAACTCAATCTGAAACACCTAAGAGGCACTGAAAATTAGAAGATAGAAAAAAAAAATCAGACCTCCTCTATTCAAACTTCAAAGCATTTCCTCCACAGTTCATTAAATGTAGTTGCTGGCTGGATTCAGAGGTAGAGATGCTCAAAATAAGGTTTTACAAAAGTAATTTGTTCTGTTTCAGATTCCTCTTCAGCTGCAATGCAGTTGCCCTCCTCAAATACAGAATAAAACATCAGCAAGGAAGAAAAAGACATGTCTCGTCACTTTGAGAAATGTGGGAGGTATGCTGGGCCTCTAAAAAGCTCACATTTTCTGTTTGATTTGGACAGGTTCCAAGAAATGCAGCTACTCACCAGAAACCTATCTAAAGCTCAAACTCAACAATATTTAGCAGAACATCTCAAAACCACAGTGGCACCCATAAGTTTCCTCCATTGTTTCTCCTGGAAGGATCATGAAAACACACTCTTTTCCAGAGACAGACAAATTCCTTCAACAACAACAAAATGCACATTAAAAAAAAGTCATGTTTTAAATTTTTTTTCATTACTATATCTTCCACCCTTCTTCCAGAGAGCACCAAATGTTTTCTCTCTCAGGCTTCTGCTGTATGGTATTGTGGCAGCCCACACAAACTAGACGTAGCAGAGGAACAAATAAATCACTTGCACCTTTTGATACCTACAGAGGCTTCATCTCAGGCATTGTCCTAGCAGTGGACAGAGGTCCCACAGCCCCATTGTGCTGAGAGGCAGCTCAGGCCTCCTGAGCCAGCACCCTTCAAGACTCGTTACCATAACAGCCGAATTTCTCCCCGTTGAGCAACTCCCACCACCGAAAATATGCAAAGTGACAGTGCTGCACCTCCACTGTGCTGTCTGCTGAGGAGGCTGATCCCTGCATTGTCTGCACCTACATGGAGAAGCTAAGACAGAGCTGCTGGGGCTTTTTTTAAAAGACATCTACATTTTTCTGCTGGTGAGACGAGCAGCGATTTTCTGTCAGTCATCGTGTTTCCCACAGCTGCCATCACACCACTTGAAAACAGACCCCAGGTGACCTGAATCCCAGATCCCCTCAGCCCAGGCAATATGTGAGTTGCCATATGTCGCTGTGGGTAATAGCTGACGCTGAACAGGTGTATGTCATCACAGCAGACCATCTGGAGGGCAGAAGATATTAAAAAAAAAAAAAAAAAAGGGAAATAAAGGTATATTTCCAACCTACAAATCTTTCAGGGTGAGTTTTTCAAGCAAACCTGGGTGTATAATGTCTGCCTTTTTTGTTTTCTTTCAGTGACATTACTTAAAATGACAGAAGCCATTGCACATGTTTTACTGGACCTGATTCTGCTTTTGTCTGTCGGTGGTCTACCTTGAAACTTGATTAATAACCATTCCAAAAAATGCACAAAGATTCCATTAGGGTTCATTGCTTTGGACTCTTTCCATTAACCTCAGCAATGGAGATCAGGGTGCCACAAAACTGTTGTACATAAAGTACGAGTAGCCAGGATGAAGAGACTTTCTGAAACTCCACCCAACCACCAGTTTGGTTAGTAGTAATGGACTAGGAAAGCTGTTGAAAATATTCTGGTCATCTCACTTGCCTCTGTGAGCTGAGCCTAAGCAATGGCATCTGTTCTCTGATAAAGAGTCTGGAATTTTGAATGGTTCCTCAAAGTCACATCAGGAAATCTGAATCCAGATGCTTAAAATTACATAGAAGTTGTATGGTTTGGTTTGGTTTGGTTTTGTGTATTTCTGGTTTGTATTGGATTTTAAGGCTTTCCCCCCCGCTCCTATAGACAGAATCTAACATCAAAGAGGCGGGGGCACTTCATAGAAAATGCCTTTTTTACAAGATTTCTGAAGGAAAAAGTAAGTCCTCTCTCAGTTTGGCAATTGATGTAAAAAGAAAACGGGTAGTGACAGGTTTTGATTTGACAACACAAACTTAAACAGGGAATTTTTAGGACTCACCACTGCCAATATCTCAGGTTCCGTGACATAAACCAAAGCCTTGGATGTTCAGAGCATCCTGGTTGAGGCTGTGCTATGAAACTTATATAAATCCAGAAACCTCCCAAATACTACTCTTTATCCAAGTTTAATTTAGACTCCATGGATAGTAGCATTATAGTTTCTTAAAATAAATCATTTGTACAAATAAAAGCTGGGTGGCACTATTTATGTATAGTTTTAAACTTCAGGATAACTGACACATTTTTTGCCACCTTAGAATAATCTAGTTATGAGTTACAGGATTTAACTGTTTAGGGATTTTTTTAGCGGAGTGGTTTGGTATTGTTTGGGGGGTTTTCAGATATATAACCCCAACAAAAGCCATTAGTTGCCTTACATGCTTACTTCAGTCTCATTTGAATGTCATTTTTTTTGCAGCAGTTTACAATGTCAATGAATTTTATGTTTTAATTATTAAACCTCTGGTAATTCTTGATCCAAAAATTGCCAGAGTCAATGGAAACCAGTCAATTTTCTTTCAGAAATTTCATTGCCTTTTAAGAGTTTTAGAAATCAATATAATTTTTTGAGATAATACTTCATATTCATAAATGATAAGAATGTGTAATATTTAAGGGTGTCTTTTGTTTTAAACAAAGGAGAACATAATACCTCTGAATCTCATAATCAAGTGATTTCAGTCATTTTCTTATTACCATGGTTTCCAGATGAACGAGATACACAAAGTGTGGCTCCAGATCTTACAAGCAAAAGAATGATTTCCTGGTGTAACTTCACTGAATTTAGCAGAGTTTACATCAGGGAGTAATTTTGCCCAGCAGGATTAGGCAAGTAATTTACATAAAATTGGTACTGTACATCATGTGTCGAGTTGATGAATTTGCTGAGAGATTGACTTTATAACAGTGGGCTTGTATCACATGTTATAATTATTTGTATCATCCTTGGCTTCTTATTGTGATGTACATTACACATCCCAAAGGAGCCCGATAAAGGACATGCAATTCAACAACATGCTGCTGAAACACACAGCAGCTGGAGAAACAACACATAGACTTTTCTCTTTGGAGATTGCAAATATATCCAGAAGTATTAATTTTACAAGAGAGGAAATTAGGTGAATGAGTGGCTTGACTGGAAAGAACACTCTCGTCCTCTAGGTTTTTGTTGCTTGACATTTTTTTTTGCTTTGTAACTTAGATTAATTGGATATTTGACAATAACACAGGCCATCTTGAACTCTAGGTCAAGCAATGCTTTCATGTTGCTCAGAACCTTTAAAGTTTACTTTTACAAGGGACTGTTTCATATGATTTTATCACAGATCTGCAGATCCATGTGTTTGTCCAGAAATGCAAAGAAGCAAAAGAAACCAAAATGTGGAATTAGTACCAGCTGAAAGGAGAAATGACTTGTAGAAAAGAGCAGCTCCCAGGGAAGCGAAGCTCTGGGATGGGAAGGGAAGCTCCGGGAAGGGAAGCTCCGGGAAGGGAAGCTCCGGGAAGGGAAGGGAAGGGAAGGGAAGGGAAGGGAAGGGAAGGGAAGGGAAGGGAAGGGAAGGGAAGGGAAGGGAAGGGAAGGGAAGGGAAGGGAAGGGAAGGGAAGGGAAGGGAAGGGAAGGGAAGGGAAGGGAAGGGAAGGGAAGGGAAGGGAAGGGAAGGGAAGGGAAGGGAAGGGAAGGGAAGGGAAGGGAAGGGAAGGGAAGGGAAGGGAAGGGAAGGGAAGGGAAGGGAAGGGAAGGGAAGGGAAGGGAAGGGAAGGGAAGGGAAGGGAAGGGAAGGGAAGGGAAGGGAAGGGAAGGGAAGGGAAGGGAAGGGAAGGGAAGGGAAGGGAAGGGAAGGGAAGGGGCAGCACGACCGGAGTTTGGCTCACATGAAATAACCAAGGCGGTGTAATGGGTCTCTAACCATCATCCACTTGAATGTCCAATTTCACTAAGAAGTTTGCAATTTCTTTTTTCCCCACTGTCTACCAAAACAGTGTGGTTCAAGGCATTTCTTTGTCCAGAACATGGTACCATCAGCTCACATGCACAGCTCTGGGATCAGAGGGATTCAAATTTCATTACCAACTCCAGGGTCATTTGGCTCTGAACTCCAAGGAGACAACCCACCAGCTGAGCAGCTGCCTCAGGTGCTCCAAAAGAAATTTGTTAGTGCATTAAACACTGCACAGCTGTGTCTGCTCCCTTACTTTGTCAACAAGCAGAGACCTCACTACCAGGGAGAATCCTGTTTTGGAGGTCCCAAGGGAGCTACCTTTTGCCTTTTCCCATATTGGTGTTGTTTTGACACATGAAGCTTCGGTCAAAGTATCCCCATGTTAGACTTTGTGTCAGCTTGGGGTGTTACCCTTGCTGATTTGATTATTCCAATTCAAAATAACTGAATATATATGCACATATATAGGTGGCACAGCCTATTTTTCATCCAGTCTGTTTCCAGAGTAACCTTCTAAAGCGTAGGACAAGAGAGTGTTGAGCTACTGATGAGAAACACTAATTTCTCAGCCTCAAGACTGCAATTATAGCAACAAATCCAACCAAGAATAATCAATTTCATTCCCACTACAATCTATTCCATGTAGTAGCACTTCAGAGTTTGCAATAGGTGATCTGGGTGCTCCATTTCTGTGTGAAGTGTGCTGCCCATACAGAGCTTTGTAGCTATTCAGGGCAAGCAGGCAATGATGCACTGTGCCACTGAATACTTCCAAAAATAGACTGTAGATACTGCAAAATTTTCTTTTGAAAAACACTGTGACCTCCGCGTGATCACAACACATCCAAAGCAAAGTGAACCTGGGCATTTCACTGTTAAAAATGCAGGCAGCAGTCATGGGAGGGTAGCTGGATAATTCACATCATTATTTTTAGGCTTTGACTTCCTTCATTGCCTCCAAATCCAGAAGAAAACAACAGCTACCTGATGACAAGTGAGCTTTTCTCATATCTGCATGTGTGATGCTGCCTCGCAGCTGATCAATATATGAAGGCAGCTTCAGATGTACTGCAAAATAAATGTGCTTCAGCTGGAAGAATAATGGTAGATGAGATCAATAAATCTTCAGCAATCTGGATGTCCATATATGAAGGCAAAAGAAACACGTAAATGGAACAAAACAAACATAAAAGAAGAGAAGCAATTGCAGACAGTGTAATATGAAGTCACATGGAGAATTCTGAACAGCTGTTCCACAGCCAGTTTTGCATTTTATTTCACCTGTAAAGTTTACAAAATAAAAGGGGGTATATTCCTCATCATGAACACCTTCCAGATAACTGCTGAGGTTAACAAGGGCCCCACGAGCATGTACAATAGTAGAACCTATTTGTCAGCCACTGAACAGTCAAGAATTAGGCACCTTAATGTCAAAAAGACAGACCTGATTAAACATCACTAGTGCTGATAACTTTGGAAAAGTTTTGCTGACAGATGTGAACACAATGAACAGTCATGTTCATCTTTGACTCAAGGACTCTTTGTCACTGTTTGACTCATGAGAGGTCCCACCTCTCATTCTCAGGTGATCTGGGGGTGTAGGAGTGAGAATTTTCTCTCAGGAGTCTCCTTTGGGCTGTGACAGAACCGAGCTCCAAGAAGACTCAAATGCACAAAATACCTTCTTCTGATAACCTGGCTGCACTGTGGGCAAGCATCTGAGTCTTGGGTAGACAGATTAGGGGGATGATGGCTATGACACATATTGGGACAGCTTTGGAACTCGTGGTGGTGACTGCAGATGATGATTTGACATTGGCATTCTTCAGAAATCCTTATGGAGACATTCAATCTCAAGCTGCATGGGGATGGATTCACAGCACTGAGCACTTTGCAGAGTAGAACAGCTGCTGGTTTCCAGCATCTATCATGTTTATGGTAGCATTTTATTGTGTGGTAAGATGCATGAAATAATATATCCTAAAAGCACACTCCTCCCTTCTCACTTTATTCATCTTAATGCTGAGCCTTTGAGACTTTTGACAATACATTTAATTTTCTTTTGTTGCATAATCAAGCCCTGGAAAGAATGAGATGAATCTTTGGCAATTGCTGTGTTAAACCCTTCCTGCTGTCACCCACCTAACTGGAAAACCAGTTAGGGAAGAAGAGCCTAGCAAAGAGTCGAACCACAGGATCACAGTGTGGCTGGATTTGAAGGTATCTGTGGACAGTGTTCAGCCAACCCAGTCTCAAAGAAGGACTGAGCAGAGAAGGTTTCTTAGCACTTCTCCAGTTCAGTTTTGAATGTTTTCAGGGAAGAAGACTCTCTGGGCAACCTGCTCTAGTGTTCCACCGCTCTTCCAGTAAAAAAGTTTTTTTATGACATCTAAATGGAATTTCCTGTGTTTCAGTTTGTGTCTGTTGCCCCTTGCCCTTTCATGAAGGGCCATGAGAATGGGCTGGCTCTGTCTACTTTACAGACTCTGGCCAGTGATTTATGCACATTTGTAATACCCCCACTGACCTCTCTCCTCTCCAGGCTGAACAGCTCCAGCTCTCTCAGCCTCTCCCCACACTGGCAGAAGTTCCAGTGTTCCAATCTCCAGTAATTTCCAGTGCTGGATTCTCTTCAGCACGTGTGTGCTTTTCTTGGCAGGTGGAACCCACTTGCTCCAATAAATCTGTGTCTTGCACTGAGGAGCCCAGCACTCCAGATGTGTGTCCCTTGCGTTGAGTAGTGGGAAAGGGTCACCTCCCTCAACCTGCTGGCTAAAGCAGCTCAGGATCCCACTGCCCATCTTTGCCACACAAGCACATTCCTGGCCCGTGGTCAGCTTGGCACCCACCAGGATCTCCAGATCCTTCCCTGCCAAGCTGCTTTTCAGCCAGCTGGCCCCGGGCATGCAAAGTGACCATTCCTGCCCGAGATGGGGAATTCTTCTTCCATTTGCTGAATGTGGTGATGTCCCCAAGGGTGCTTTTCTCTGTTGAGGCTCCCCTGAGTATCAGCTTTCCCACCTGGCTGTCATCCTCTCCTCTCAGATTAGCATCTTTTGTGAGGAGGGTCCCTTCAGTCCCACCATCCAAGTTATTAAGATGCTATGCAGTACAGGCTGCAGTGGCTACAGTGTATAAACTGATGGTGGCTGGTGTCCAGCTGGATTTTGTGCTATTAATCAAAGCGCTCTCAGCCCCAAAGCTCAGCCAGCATTCAGACCACCTCACTGGCCACTTTTCTAGCCTGTACTTCATGAGTTGTCCATGAAGATGTTATGGGAGGCAGAGCTGGAAGTCTTGTACAAGTCAAGATAAACATTCACTGTTTTCCATGCGCTGAACCAGTAATTTCTTTGCACGATGGCCAGGCATTACAAATCCTTGCTGCCTGCTCGTGATCTCCTTCTTGTTCTTCGTGTGTTTGGAAGCAGTTTCCAGAAGTTTCTCCATTGCTTTCCCAGAGTTTGAGCTGGGGTTGTTTGATCTGCCACTCCCTGTGTCCTCCCTTTTGCCCTTCTTGAAGACAAGAGTGACATTAGCTTTCTTGCAATCTTGGGAATTTCTCCACAACCTTTCAGAGATACTCATGGCCTCACAATGACATTGATCTAGTCCCTCAGCAGTTCTCACATCAGGCCCCATCCGTTTAAATGTTCTCCAACCTGATTCTCTTCCCCTAAGGATAAAAGTTGACTGCTCCAGAGTTTCTCACTGGAAAAATCAGGTATGGTAGTTATAATGAGCTTTCTTCAGCAGAAACATTACAGGTGAAAATGAGGAGCAGATACATTTTTTCATAGGAATAGAAATATATCTTCCAATGCCTTTCGCTAAGACACGTGTATAGTGGTTTAGGGCTTTCCAGACTTTAATAGCAAGAAATGGGAAGAATGTTGTCCTGAAAACCTGCTGTGGTCAGACTTTTAGCCTAGTGTGGGCTAGAAAATAGCTCCCCAAAAGAGCAATATCCAAAGCAGCAGCAGAGGAAGATTAGGCAGGCTTTGATGCATAGCTACTGATGGACAGAAGATCTGAAAATCACTCTAACAGAATGTCCTCCCACTTACAATACAAGAAACCTACTTTTAACTCTTAGCTATTTATTACCTTTTTTTTTTTCAAAATTGACTATGTGAATCAACATCATAAAAATGTAGTGTAAAATAACCAGCTAAACATTCCACATCTAAGCTGTAAGTAATACAAACAAAATAAGAGTCTATTTTATGATTATGAAATCTGTATGCTAAGCTGCCTGACTGAAACATCAGTAATGATCCAGGCTGGAGGAGTTCTGTTCCCTTGATCATGCTGGTACACAGAAAGTTGGTGTCTACAGGTTGAAGTTTTTCTTTGTTGATTCTCTTGAAAGGCATTTTCCAGAATTCATCTTCATTCTGAACTTGGGATTGAGAGACCTATGTCAACATTTCACCAGCTGTTAACCACTACAAAGAGTAAGAAGTCTGTGGCTAACAATTTTTCACTGCAAAGCTGTTACAAGCTGCTAAATATGCATAATCTTTTGAATATGATAAAAAAATAATAATTTACCATTTGTAAGTGCTTAAGCACTTGTGAATGCTGCATATTCCAGTGTCCAAGAGAGTTGGATGTGGCTAATGCAGTGCAACAGTAGAGTTATGTCATGTGCTCAATAACAGTGCACTGAAGAAAACAGTTTGCTACATCATCAGAAGCACCCTTGATGGGTTGTCCTAGACGCGTTACTTGTTAGGTTGATTTATTGATGAAAGCTGTTGGTTTTGCAATTATAATGGAGCTGTTGCCAAGCCCAGGAATTTCACTAGGCTTATTGATCCAGAGGTGTAGAGAACTTGTTGGCACAAGCAACTTAACTTGAATGCCTGAGCTCCAGAAAATACTCCAGTCATTATCCCTGTTCTGTCAAAATCCAAACAAGCCCTTTCTCAGTCCCATTGGAGGAGATATCTCTTAGGTTTCCAAAGTCAAAGCAACAACACTGTGCACAACATCTCCTACTTTTTGGAGTGAGCTGCAGCTCCCTGCTCTAATGAGACAGCAGAGCAGTGCAGGTCAGACAGCCCAGGACACCAGGGACCCTGATTCATATTTCATTCCCACATCTAATGGTCCATCCTACCTCACCTACTTTCTTATGATTTCTCAGATTATTTCCATGCAGAACCTCTGGTTTCTTTTACACTTTCTTGGTGAATGTCAGATTTTCTGTTAAGCCCTGCTGAGTTTGAACCCATCACAGGGAACATGGTGCATTTGCAAATCTTCCCACAGTCTCTGTCTGTCCTGAAACCACAAGGAGCCATCAGGGTAAGCTATGTCCCATTGTTCTTTTGGAGTTGCTGATGATGGGCATTCTTTCTTAGTGATTCCTTTATCATTTTGGATAGAGCCTACTGTGATGCAGCTGTGTCCTAAAATCCACGTGTTAACAAAAATGTGTATTCTTCATTATCAGCTTGGTGCACACTCCAGACATTGCTGATACAGTGATAGGGTAGGGTTGTTTGGCAGTGTTAATGCATCTGCTGGAACAGGAATGCCATGCAAGAAGAAAAGAGTTCAGTTGTTCAGAGTGGGGAGAAAATGTTGGAGCAGATAAATGATGAGATGGCATCTGTGTGGAAGCAGATGAAGATGGGAGAACCCTAGAGGATAATTAATGTGCTGAAACAGGAGCCAGATGTCAATAGATTCAGCTTTCCTGGTCATTTGAATGCTGATTCTGTAGTCTGTGTTGATGGGAAAGACTTGTTAGGCAGCCTGTTTGTGGAGCTCAGGATTGCCCATCTTAATCGCTTGTTAGGGGTATTTGACACTTTCCACTGCAGGTACTGTCAGCCAAAGGAAAAATAAGATTTGAGGAACTGGTTAGAACAAGCCAAAGTTTCAGGGTTTTTTTTCCCCAGAAATCCCTTCTGTTGCTATTCCTACCTGAAGAGAAACAATCTGCCCAAAACATCTAGATCTCCTGTTATGAGGGAGAAAGGCGCAGCAGGAGCCCCACGGGCACGTTTAGAGCTCTGCTCTCCACTCCTGCTGCCCGTGGCACATGAAGGAGGGAAAGGAATGAAGGCAGGAAGGCTGTCATCTGGCTCCTGCTGGGCCTGATTGGTGGCCACTGGAGCCAGTAGTTTTGTATTAGATGAAAGGGACAGGAGTGCATGTGAGGATTTACTCACATGCACCCTGGGGCAGGCAGAGCCAGAGCCCACCAGCCTAGCACACAACTCGGTCCAGCCTTGGCTGCTGAAAATTGCTGTCTTCAGATACTGCATTTTCTCACAGCAAAACAACCCTCAGCTCTGCAGAAAGCCAGCCTGAGGAGCAGGAAAAGGTGTTTGCTGTCTGTGGCACTCAGGGGTTCTGTCCTGTCCACACAGGGAGGTAGAACATCGAAGTGAAGGAGATCCTTCACAGGCAGCAGCTCCAGAGGATTCTGAGAAAGCTTCATTTGTCATTCCTACAGCATCCTTGTGCTTCCTTAACATTAACAATGGCAATTATTAAATATCCCATATATAAACAGGGTGCCACCCAACCCCCTTGATAGGACAGTAAGTGCAGCTCCAGCCTCTGCACTCACTTCAGTAGTCAAAAGACAAACATACACAAGGCAAACTCATAATTTCTGCACCTACTGGGTGTCCAGCAGTTTTGTAAAAATAAGTAGTTTGTGTGTGTATTAAAGGAGAATGGACATGTATTTTAGGATAAGTGGTTTTTAAATAAGCATAAAGACATATGGAAGGTACTTCTGCTTGTTTATGCCCTGCAGTGAGTTTTACTTGCCTCTCTCCCTCTGCAGAGGGTGTCTGTTCCAAATATTTTGCCCCTGACCCTGGAGGTCAAACCATGCAGGGGCAAGATACTTCATCATTTACATTTATTTCAGAGACACCAGAGGACAAACTCTTTTTTCAAATGTAGTGGTATGAATTTGGGCCACCAAGGATCCTGGTAATCCTGGTTTAATCTGAATTTGGATCTGGTAGTAATAGAATAAGTAGGAGGGGTTTTATGGCTCATGCCCTCAACTGATGTAAATCAGAAGAGCTCCAGGGATGCTGATGGAGAACTTTCACATTTTCTGAAGAGCTGGTCATGCAAAAAAAAAAAAAAAAAAAAAAAAATTGTAAGGGGCAATTCCCAATAGTTCCTTAAAAGTCTGTCAGGATTATGTGGAAATTATTGGTACAATGCAAGTTTTTCAAAAGTTTGAGCAGGAATGAATATTAATGAAGTGCAAAACAGTTTTCAAATATACTGAAATTGATTTTCTCCTAGGAAAAGGGACTGTATTATCAGCCCTGCTAAAAAGGTGTAGCTCTGTGTGGACGTGGGACCACATGCTGTTTAAACATTTAGAGATGTATTTATTTAAAATGTATGTGGCATCACCTGTTGATATATTATTCAACTATTCCATGATTAGCATCATCTGCACAGCCTTCACCCACTCTCGCAGGTCACAGGCAGGACTACAAAAGGGGGATTACATCTGTGTGAAACAAGAGAAGGATCTGAAGCACTGCTACTTGGGCCTGTTAGCCAAACACAGCTCACATCTTGCTGCAGGAGAGAGATCTTGCACCACACAGCTCCCCACTGGCATTTTGACATCTTTATGGAGTGTCAAGGGATAGACAATACCCCCTTGTTGCACCCTGCAGCAGCTCTTGGTGCTTCAGAAGAAGGTGTGGCTCTCCTGCAACAAGTCAAGCCTGCAGTTTATAAGGACTTCCAAGAAAGTGCCTGGAGTTGTACAATTAACAAGAAATTACTCCAGAGGGAGTTCTGTTCCTCATCTCAGCTGGTGTTCAACTTATCTGCAAAGAATATACACACTCAGCCTATATTCCTTTTATCTTAGTTTAGTTTCACAGTAATTAAAATCCTCAGCCAGCCCGAAGAGCTGTATATATTTATTTTTGGTCTCCGTGAGACTGGAACACAGCCCTGCTGTGTGAGCCCAGAGAAGGAGCTCAGCTGTGTGTGCCTTGGTTTCCCTCCTGATTCCTGGTGTGCCTCGTTCATGGCCTGATGTCCCTGCTGTGTGCACACCCTGCCCTAGGACAGCAGGACCTCAAAGCTGCCTGGGTCCTACAGGCCCCACCAGAACACAGATTGCTAATTATTACTGAGAAGATTAATGTGCTGAGAGTGTTCTTCAGTCTCAGTGTGTATGGCTTTGGGACCACTTGCTAATCCCCCAAGGTAATATTAATTTTAAAAAATCTTAATACGCAGCATTGTTGGCACTAGTGATTTTATCACGAGTCTCCTGATATTTGGTGTTTCTTGTCAAGGTCCACTTCCTGGAAACCTGAGCATCTTGGCTTGCATTTTGAAACAGGCAAGTTTTTAGCGCTTTCTGTAACAGTGAGGCTGGGAAACATTCCCCAAGTATGCTCTGGAGACAGAGAAAGGCAAATAGGAAGACCTTAGAATGTGTTAATTAAAAAGAAAAACAAGGATTCTGCAAGAACTTTTTTTTAATTTTATTTCCCCCATGATTTATGTGTCTTGTATTGCTTGCATCGTGCAAAACTGTATGTCTTGGAGTGGGATGGGAACCTCCCATTGGTTCTGAGGGAAGAAAAGATCTAAGTAAACTGGTTCTAATATCCTAGCCATGGCTAGGTTTGCACCATCCCTCTAATTGGACCCATTTTGTTAAGCTTTTTATCCTGGATTATTTTTAACAGCCTCAAATTTCATGTCTTCCCCCATCGAGCCCTTTTCCTTAGTATCCTTGAGGTTTACGTTTTCTTCACTGTGTCTGCTCCCCCTTGCTTTCATTTGTCCTTCAGTTTTGATGACTTGGTACAGGCTGAATTTACATCAAGGAAAAGCATGAAAGGCATGAAACAGACATTAGTGGTACAGACAGAAGATTTCTATTACTGTTCTCCACTGTGATCCAAAAAGAGCCTGGAACAGTTGAGAAAGTGTCCTGGGCTTATTTATGCTCTGCTCTAAGTGCCACTGGTTGAAGTTTTCACATTAGTGGAAGGGAGATGTTCCCCAGGCCACCGTGCTGTTTTAGCAACTAATCTATTTCAATGCTTCTTACGTAGACAGGCGAACAAATTTCCAAACAACCAGAGAGCTTTGGCAAATAATGCTGAAAGCAGAGTACTGGACTCACACAAAGCAGCCTGTGTTACTCCAGTACCTTCTTTCAGGGCTGGACTCTAATAATCAGGTCAACTGACTTAATAAGACAGCTGCTTGCCAAAGTGCAAAATCCTTTCTGGGGGGGAGAGGACAGGCCTGATGGGGACCTGAAGAGGGCAAAGCTCTCCAAGGGGGCTGGGGATGATGCTCGAGTGGTCGCTTTCATCAGAAGACTTGGATGTGCTTTAGAGAGGCAGCGAGCATGGCTCGTGTTTTGCAGGTTAGAAGCATCTGACTTCTGTCAAGGTCACTGCAGCCCCGTCCTGCTGCTGCTCACAGCAGGGCCGAGGGGTGGGATGGTCTGGGGGGATGTTGTGCCATCAGGGGTGTGCTGGAGAGCACAGGAAAGAGAAAAATGGGAACAGCCACAAAGGGTGAAGCCAGAAGAAGGGAGTGGCATGTTGAGGTGTGCCTGGGTGGCCTCACAAGCCAAGTGGGCAGAAGCTGAGGTAGGAGAGAGCGTGGGAGCCGTGTCATGCAGAGAGCCAGTCTTTGTCCTCATCCAGTCGAGCAAGTTCCACTGGTGGTTGCAAAGGTTTCAACAAGCACTGATGTTCTGTGAAACCCTTCAATCTAATGACAGGAGGGTCTGTTTTCTTACTCTCAAACCATGTCTTTGAAGAAACAATACTCCTGTGTTTGGTATTTTTGGTAGGATGTGATTTATTTCCCCTTAACTTTGCTAACATTTCTCTTGTTTCTTTTCTTTTCTGGTTTTTGGGGGGTTTTGTTTTGGTTTTTTTTTTTTGTTGTTGTTTTTTTTTTTTTGTTGGTTGGTTGGTTGGTTGGGTTTTTTTTGGGGGGGGGGTATTTTGTTTTTATTTTCCACTGTTTTCCCTGTCTCCTGCCAGACTTTTCAAAGGGAAAGCAAGCTTGCATTTAGCTTCTTGTTCTTCTACTCTAGATAACTTATCATTTCAGCCTGTCTGGAAATTTGGAAACCCTTATGCTTGGAACCTTATCATAAGACATTTCCGCTGCAGGAACAGTGATCAGACCAACAACAGCATCTTGAATTCAAGGCAGAGGAAATGGATGACTGCATAGCTTGGTTTTGATGCTGCACTCGGCACTCGGTGTGCTGATTCTCATCTGATCCTGTACTTCTGTCATGTCCTTGGAAGAGAACCATGAGCTGCACTGAGAAGTTTGCATGACGCATTGTGCTACCTGACCTGTGTGCTGCCTGCTCCTGCCTCAGACCTCTGGGAAAGGTGCAGGTTCTAGGTTCCTTCCTGCAGCAAAGGGGCAGGGCTTTCATTCGGAAATGCACTTTTTACAACTGTCAATCCTTGCTTGAGACACAAGAGCCACCAGAGTGGTTTTCCTCCTGGCTTGCAAGTGATTTTGAGTTTGAAGTGATCAAGCCAACCCTTAGCAAGTGCAGGGTCATCAGCAATCACAAATGTACAGCGTGACTGAGTGGGAGATGTTTGCTTGTGTTATGAAATGTGTTGGAGTGAGAGTACACACTGGGGATTTGTTCATTTTAGCAAACCTGGCAGAACCTTCCTGTGACCTAAATAGAATACCTTGCTCTACATAAAGCATGCATCAGGGTATTTCCTGATTTATTCATGAAAGGTTTGCTTTACAAAGGCATTTGGAACTGTGTAATCTCAGAATACATGATACATGTAGCTGGCTGCTCAGCTGGCATTTGCACAAATTGCTTTGATATATGGCTGTAACGTATGAAGGCACAGTGAGGCCAATTTAAATACTTGATACTGGAGTAAACTGGTTAAAAGAGTAAATTAGATCTAACCTACAGATTTTCTTGCTACTGCATGGAGAAGGTTGCTGTCCAGAATGAATAATTGATAAAGGGATGGGAGACTACACTCTAGTAAGCAATAAAATCCTCCAATATTAAGTGGGCAGGGTTAAGGGCAGATCCATGAGTGGTGTGCACTGGTTCTGCAGCTTTCACATTAAGAGCCCTTTTCTGATTTCCATCAGATTGAGATCCAACACATTGTGTTAACTAGATCAATAACTGAAGATCTCTGCTGTCTTTCACTTGGGACACTTTGTGCTTTCCATTGCTCTTTCCCAGTGGCAGAATATAAAGTCTAAGGTAACACTTCATCAGGTGTGTGAATTCATTAGGGAATTTCCAATATATATCTTTAATGATTTGTGTAGGTATTACTTGTACATGTTTTCTGCGGTAATATAGTGACTAGCAAGGTAGATGGGGATGGTTGCTTGCAAGCAAGCCTTATTTTGGAGCTTTGGAAGAAATTGGGGTTAATTTACAATAGAATGAAAGTGACATTTGTAAAGATGGTAAGAGGGAAATGCCAGAATCCATTACACTGATGATCCTACGAATGCACTGGCATTCTCCATTGGTCAGTTAATGTTCAAATACTATCAGCATTACTTGCTACACTTATTGCAACTTAGTGGCAGACTTCCAGATTTTCATCATGCCAAACATTTGATAGTAGATGGGTCTGCAAAAATTTTTTAGGGAAAATTTTTGCTTTCTATGGATCGCTACCATAAACAAGGTAAAAATGTGATTCATTCAGATCCCATGGAATGAACTTCCTCAATTCTCAGTCCCATGATCTTTTGTTTAAGAAAAGACTTTGTCCTGTGTGGCTTTGGAATAAGCTGAAAAAAGCCTTTTTTGATTACCGTGTTTCTTAAAAAAACCACAAACTGTTTCCTAAGAGGTTTTGTGATTGAGAAGTGATTTAAAATTAAAACAACTCAACTGCATTTGTCAGTGTTCATGCAGTAAACACAAGGGGCAGCAAAAACCTCAATTGTCCATCCTCCAGACAGTAGAAAAATATTTTTTTAAAACTTGCTACTGACACCATTGGCTGCCCAGAACAATAGGGAACTGACAGGCTGATTCTGTACTTCATATCTTTTCATATGACACACTTCATAATATCAAGTGATGTTTCATCTGTACGCCTAGAAGACATCAAATAAAGCAAAATTCTTTCCATATTTTTGCCTTTAATTTTATCAGTTCCAAGCAGTAAGCAATTTGAGGTCTTTCTTCCTCTGCATTTCTCTCCCCCCTCTCCCCTCCCCTTCTACATTCTTGACTAGAAGGGATCTGTTTCTTCACTGGCTCTATAAATCTGGGCATTTTAGAGTTAATCAGGACCTGAAAAAAGCAGGATGACATGAGGTTTGCATTAAAGAGTGGTATGTGGAAAAGTGGCAAAGGCATGGATTTTGTGGTAATAAAAACACACTGGGTGATATTTTTGTCAGAGGGCCTCACTTCACTGCCTCCAAAATGCAAAAGCATCAGGAAATCAGATTGCTGTCTCTGAACCATGATTGCAGAAGCAGATCAGTATGCACCTTACTCCCAACTCACTGAATCAAGTCTAGTTTTCATCTGGCACATCAAAAACTGTCCATGTGCAATGCTGGTGATGAAAACCTGGGGTTCAGCATTGCTTCTGGATTAGCAGTACACTCATCCCAAAATAGAAGCCAAACTCTCCACCGAAGGGAGCCATTTGTCTTTCCAATAGTTTGACTTGCCAAAACAAAGAGAAAATTATGATGCTGCGTCAGTCTGGCATCATGGGAATATTTTGTCTTCCCCATGAGTAAAAACTGTTGTTGTTGTTGTTTACTTGGGTTCCATTATTTCAAATCCACTGAAGTCTCAAAAAACTCTGCAAACTGAAGCACCTGTGTCTGTTGAATTGAGTGGTGGCTGGACAGGTGTGTGAAGATCCTGGAGTTCTGGCTGCACCTTTACAAAGACAGAAGACCTTGCTGCAACTCTCTCAGCTGACCTCCCTTGAAACACATGGTACATGTGTAGCATTACTTGTTCATGGTAGGGATAGGAGCTGCCTGACTTCCCTTGTGTTCCTTTGCCCCACGTCCCAGCCTTCTGCAGTGGGAAAAGACTGTCTCTTTGACCCATCCATCCAATTAAAGCCAGTTGTTGACAGTAGCCTTTCTCTTCTTTTTTTTTTTTTTTTTTTTGAGACAATGTGATTTTATCAAGCTGCCACTGAACTACGCTCCCCTTGTCTGAAGCTGGAACTGGATGCAGAAGAGTCAAAGAGTGAGAGATGAGTAGAAGAGAGACACTGTAATGACAGAATGTTTCACATGCCTTTGAATTTCTAAGGGGATTAGGCGCTCCCCTGGTGCTTTGACATGGAGCCTATGGCAGCTGCTTTGGCAAAGCCTGCCAGCAGTTACACAAATATGTTATTTTCCCCTCATTTTCCCAAGGTGCAGAGGACACAGCAACTTCTGTTACAGAGCAGTAACAAAAAGCATTTGGAGCTGTCAAAATCTGTGTGCTCCTGTTCCTCTGCATGCAGGACCACCTCTGAGAACTTGTGCACCCATTTGTGTTGCAGTCAGATACCACCACTTTTGTAGCTGAAGTGTAATCCTGCAATGCACACTGAAGTGAGCGCCAGTCACACACGCCAGCCTTAACCCCCAACCTCCACACCTTCTGAAAGAGCTCCTCTGGGTCAAACCTTTTCCCAAGCATCAGCTGAAACAAAATCCTCTAGCTGCTGTAATTCTATCTGCCCCACATACTCCAGAGAGTTCTTTGCACAGCAGAAGTCCTTTTCCTGCAAGCAGGACAGGGACAGCAGGTGTTGTGCTGGTGTCCCTTCAGTGGAATCTGATTACCATTTTGGTTGCTTTTCTCAGTCTATTTGATATGGTTGTTTAGGAAGCTGCGGCTGATGGTGCATTTTTGAGCCAAGGACTGACAGAAATCAGGTGTCTTCACTTTATAAAAGAAACATTAACCCACAGGTTGAGATCTGCCTGCAGCATCATTGGCAAACATGAAACCAGCTTTTCACAAAATGATTGAAGTTCTTTTCTCATTTTAAAGCAGATACAAGGTTTAAACATTGAACAGTAATGCTAATGGAGATGCAGCAAGAAAAAAGGACTCCCTGAATAAGAAAGCACAAGAGATGGGAAAAAAGGAGGTACTCCCTCCTGGTTGGAGAAATGGGCAAGGAAAATTACGACAAGGAAGAAGCATCAGTATTCATAGCTGCAGTGAGAGTTGAAATGATGGTCAGGGCCTGTCAGTCCCAATACCGCATCCTTGATTCACATGCACTGATTCAGACATTAATTTGGACCTCAGATGTGCATGTCTGACTCCCAGTGAGCCCTCCTGGAGGGCACAGTGTGGTCTCCTGAGTAGCGGGTGAGGGCAGAGAGCCCCAGAAAGAGGGGGCTCGGTGTATGCAAACCCTGCCTTCGTTGGCATCTCTACCCTTGGGACAGGACCGGGCTTGCTGGTCTCAGTGCAAGACATGCACACACGCTCACAGAGGGTTCACTCCAGCACCAGAGTGCTGTGAGTGTAAATGAAGACTGTCACGGCCACAGTGGCTGGGTTTTTTGTTGGGGTTCCCCTCCCCCTTCAACCCCCCCGCCCCCCGCCCCTTTCTGAAACAACCAGCCAATTTAAGAGCACAGTTCAGAGGGAAGGGATTCTTGTTATGCTCATGAATCTCAAAGATTTCCTAAAGGAAGAACAAAGAGAGAAGCAGAAAAGACAGAGAGAGCTGGAAAACCAGGAGCAGGCAGCAGACTTGGAAAGAAATGTCCTCCTTCTCCCCAGCCCAGGAATGCAAACAGGAAGCCGCCAGCAGAATGTTTGGAGTGTGTGCAGCTGCAGTTGGGTCTGAAGACACTGAAAGCTGTGCTGAAAGTATTCAGCTTGCCTCTTACAATGGAGGGGAAACACTTGCTTTGACACTGCATTTGATAACCATTTTGTAGCAGGAGTGCAGACCCTTTCATTTGCAGGGAAAGGGAAGACAGCTGTGGCTGTCTTCCGCGAAACTTGCTATTCTATACGTGAGAGAGTGTGCTTGTTAAAGGAGGACAAAAGGGTGCTTACTGAGGTTCTGCAGGTGGCTTTTGGTTATTAACCAGAGGAGCTCAGCTAGTCCAGAATGTGTTGGGCTGCCCTAATTCCTCTCTAAAGGAATTTCAGTTGCTGCTTGGGGGTAACCAGTGCCATTTTGGACACTGCACTGTGCATTGCCTGAAACACTAAGCTACTGCCTTGGAAGCAGAAGTTTCCTGTCTGCTAGATCATTCTTCCATAGCACATGTTTTCCATGTGTGAGTTCTGGTTTGGGAAGTTTCGGGGAGAAATCATCTGTAACAGTATCTTCTAATTCATATGTAGATAAACCTCTTTGAGGTACCTTTGTGAAAAAAAAACCACTTAAATGATGTAAATTGAGATAATTTCTTATAAATTACCTTTCAAACAGGTTGGATCCGTGTCTTAATTCAAATGCCTTTAAAATTATCTCACCTAGTTTTCATCCATTGTTCTTGATCAGCAATTGACCTTGAGCTGGCTTCGTTCTTAAAATAGATCAAATAAGTGTATCACTTCTTTTGATTGTAATACAGGTTCTGTTTTATAAAATGCTTGCTGAAATGAGTCTTGCAGGTTCTTTAGTTGCTAACATTTTACTCCTCCACTTTGAAGGTGCCTGAGACTATCCATGAGACAGAAAATCCATTTCCTAATTAGCTGATTGTTTTAGCATGTATGTCTGAGAGCTGCGTATTTGTACTTGAGTACTGGTGATATGTATTAATTTGTCTTCTTGTGGAGCTGATAATCTGGATTATCTCTTCAGGCTCCTGCGTCCTGGTGGGTGAAATGCAGGAAGTTTGCACCTGCAACACCATTGGAGACTTTGCTAAAGGCAAGACTTGGGCTTTTTGCAAAAGAACCCTGGGAGACAGCATTGCATGGACTAATTGCACTATGTGTTTCCATGTGTCTAACATGCCTGAATTTTAATAAATGAGAAATTATTGCTCCTTGTTAAGTAAGTAGGTAGGGTAGCTAAATATAGAGGAAGTCAGACTGCGGGGAGGTGGGGGGAAGCTCCAGTTTCAATGACTGCGGAGGAGGAACATGCAACAGCAGCACTGCAGAAAGCATCACCCAAGCTATTCCTCAGGTCTGACTCCTTAAGCTTCACACAGAGCTCCACATGTGTCCCCAGCTTCTGCCCTTGCTCTGGTGCTGCCCCAGTATTTGTGGTAGCACCTTGAGCTCCTCCCTGTCCTCTGCTGGGATCGGAAACCAGTTTTTGTGATTCCCAGCCTGGAGCTGTGAGGGTGAGGTTATTGTTTCCACCAGGAAGGACACCTAAGTTTGGGGCAGCCCTGCAGTGAAAATTGTTAAGAGCCATAAGAAATCCCAAACTGTACGTCAAGAGAAGGATAGGAGTCAGAAAAGGAGACACAGGAGGGGTGGATCAAGGTTGCATTTTAATCAGCCTTTAGGGGAATTAAGTAAGGAACTGTACTGGACACACAGAATGAGGCAAAACTACAAAACACCTTGATAAGAGAAGAAAGCCCTGTGTCAGCACAGTTGCCCACAAGGCAAGAGCTGTCAGATCACTGTTTTCTGACACCTTCTGTCTCTTCAACACCTTTTGTGCTGTTTTTCTCTTCTCGTCAAGGTTTGGCTGACAGAGTGAAAAAAAAGGTTTTTCAGAGCAAATCACAGCCTGAGGAGCTTCCCCAGTTGCAGATTGTTACCCAAGGGAACTCCAGACCTAGATCTCAACCCATTCCTCAGTAAACAGCAAGGGTCTCGTGAGATAGAGATTGCCATTGCCACATCTTATGCAACAGCACAGATGTTGATTCACAGCTCCTATCTGTGCTCCAGTGCAAAGCTCACCCGTCAGCAGCGAGATGTTTGGAGAAGGGAATTTGTGTCGGGCTCTCAGTAACCACAGCCATGAGCTATCATCGTTGCAATACAGGTTAGGAAAAAAAATGTGCTCACAATTACTGTTGCGAAAAATAGCAAACTTTGCCAGTTTTGACAGTGAACTGGGAAAAGTGACTAAGGCTCAAAGAAGGTGGGTTTAACACCTGAGTTATTTTCTGAGACCCTTTGGAGGGAATATAATTTTTAAAGCAAATAGTGCTGCACTCTGCAAAACTGATGAAAACTGCTTTCCTATTTTTCTCATCCACGTGGATTGTCTCATGATCAACCTGCAGTTTTTCCTTGAAGGGGCACACATCTGGCTATGTCTTTTACCTTGTGACCTATTTTCTTTAAACGTGAGAGAATGTAATATCTGCAAAACCTTTACCCCTCCCCCTGACAATGTGATTGAAATCGATTGACTGATTCAAAAGCAATTAGGTGGGGCTGACAGACAGACAGCACGCAAGTTTTCTTCTGTAAGAAATGAGGTCAAAAACTCCACGGCCCTTTGAGATATCCTAAGGCCAGTATCAATAAAATTATATTTCAGATGTGAGGAAGAGCTTGCATGTCTAATACCTTGCCCTTTTTATCTCCCTAATCTATGAGGTGGTCTAATAAAAGATATTGCCTCTTCCTAAAAACCTTTCCTCTCTCTATAAAATGGGGTGTACAAAATCTCTCGTCCCTTGGGAGTACTTATGTTGTGTATCCCTATTTTCTGTAACAGAGGTTTTATTTTCCTCTGGTTTGCTCTGGTTTCAGTGAAGTGCCTTGCTTCCCTGAGTGCTGGAACTACCAGCCAGCCATGTGCTATTTGTTATTCTCTTCAACAGCACTATATTCCACACAAGGTGGTGGGCAACATCGGATTTTCTCTGGGGAGAATAATTTCCTTTCTTTCTTCTCCTTATAAACAAATATAATCTGACCCTGGCTTGCTGTCTTGGAAGGCTTCCAGAACAAGGTGATGTGCTCTGTTTGGGATAAGCATGTTTCACTGGCTGACAGCCACTGCAACAGCAGCATCTGAAAAAGAAGGCTACAACCATTCCCTCTGTGGCAGGAGTCACTGGGTGATGTTCTCTGACCTGTGTTATGCAAGAAGTCAGACTGGATGATCAGAGCAGTCCCTTCTGGCCTCAAAATCTATGAATCTGTGTTCTGATTACACATCTGAGAATGTGCAACCCAAGTTGAAAGTGGTGATTTATTGGATGCTAGCTACAGGCAGCTTCTTGTTTCTGAGTAAGCAACTGCTTTAAAAAGGGTCCCTGTAGCTCGATGGGGCACACAGACAGCTGTCAGCTCTTTCGGGGAAGAGAACTTGCCAGTCTATTGCTGTAAAGCACATTTTAAATTTACAGCTCTGTGCAAGTGCTGTTTTACAATAAGGATTGACCCTTTCTGGAGATGGCTTTGTGGTTGATTTATAGGTATATCCCCAGTGGAGCTGCTTTGGGAGGAGGCCAAGGTGGGTGAGATCCATCTTTTCTCTCCCAGCTTGTGGATCAACTCATATATGAAAGCATGCTGGTCTGGATGGTGTGAGTTTTGCTGTTGCATCCTGCTGAGGACTGTTTGAATCTCAGTGAGACAGATGATGTGTCAACAGCCCTTAAGAAGCTTGTCTTCAGCCCATTGTTTCATTTGCTTCCAAAGACATCACATGCTGAGCAGAAGATTCCTGCAGCAGCTGGGAGTCACTTTAAAGACACCAAGCTCCAATATCTTGGAACAAGAGAACCCCAGTAGTACCCTCAGATGGCTGGAAGGAGCTGGAAGGAAGATGATGCACCTCAGATGTTCTCTGAGAGCTGTGATCCTTTAAAACACTGGGGAAGGAAGAGCAGAAAAAAGGCCTTGGTGTGTTGATGAGCCAGTGGTGAGGGACTGGGAGAGGTGGTTCCACGCACAGAGACAACTTTAACTCAGAGCACTGATAGGATTTCAAACAGCATCTGCTGGTCCTCCTACTGACTTCAAAGTAGTGGAAGACACATTGGTCAGATTTGAAGCAACAGACGTTATCAGAAACCTCTGTAAAACCAATAATAGAATGAGGAATCAGCATTCATTAAACATTTCTCTCTTGAATGTGGAGTCTCTGGTGAGATACTGCTTCTAATGGTGGAAATCTAGGGCTGCATTATTATTATGATTATTATTGTTATATAAAATACATGGTGACAGCAGATAAGCATCAATGACTAAAGAGCTCTACATATTCAAGACTGTTAGGTTTTAGTTCCTGAAACCACTCTTAAATCAATTATGGCAATACTGCCCGTTATTAAAACAGTTAAATCTACCCTAACAATGAAACTGTCACTTTGAATTAGAAAAGCAACCTACTAACTTTAAAATATGTAAATATCAAGGCAACTATATTTCTAGGTATATATATTATTTTTATTTACAGTACTTCCTTAATTGCAAGGATTAACTGAGTAGAGATTGCACTCTAAATGGTCCCACAATTATTAAAATGCATGTTTACATTTGCTTCAATTGTGCAAAAGTAATTTAGAAGATGAATTTCAAGAAATATTGAGGAAATCTGCATACAGAGAATGTAATTATTATTGGTATTTGCATAACTTCCCTTTCCACTTTCATGCACTATTACAAACCACACAGAACATGACTAAAGAAATTATTAGAGATACTGCTGTAGTACAAATATGGATTCATCAATAAATGTTCAGGCTTCTAGGCGAAAAACAAATGACATGGCTGTGGAGAAGAAATATTACCATTTATTTAGATAGTTATTTGGAATGGGATCTGCACAGATAAATCTATACTCAGAATATAGCAGTCTGTTATGACAGAGATGAATGTTGTTGAAAAGAAGAAGTAAAATACAGAAAAAAAAATCCAAGCGCCAATGGAAGGCAGTACAAGGGCTAGGAGATATGTGAGACAGATGTGCTCCAGGTGTGGGGATCAGAACTGGCCAACAGCATGCCTAGTTTTTCACTCCAGCAGTGATGAAGAGGTCCTGATTCAGAGGTGCTAGGCAAAGCAGAAGTAGACTCCAAATGCAACAGCAAAGATCTCCATCAGGGCTTGCTTGAAAACAAGAAGGTCCTGGTGATATCTAGGATTGCAAATACTGATGGACAACTGTGTGTCTCCTGCAGCCACTACGGTCAGTGAAAAACTGACTCCAGTTGCCACCCAAGGGCATGTGGAACAGGGAGTTTTGTGCATTTCTGGGAGAAAAAAAAAAAAGAAAAAAAAAGAAAAAAAAATACAAAGAAAAAAAAAGTTAACTGGGAGTAAAATGAACCAAGAATGAAATGACAAAAAAGATTAGTGGAGCACTCTCTGGAAGCAGCAGTTATGCCCTATATTAGGTTTCCAAAAGAGGCCAGTGATTACTGACTAATTGTCCTTCAACTTCTGCAAATCAGGACACTTTGGAAGATGCATGGAAAGGTGCTTTTGGGAACCTTGGTGGACACATTCCTACCTGAGCTACAAGAAAGAGCTGAGAATCCCACAAGACCTTGCAGTGCAGCTGATAAGGGCCCATGCACAGAGAGTACATTGTGTGCATGTGTGTTTGTGTTTTTGTGCTGTGAGACAAGCAATAGAAAAGAGGAGTCTTGTCAGGACTACCTGCCATGAGATAGGAGAGACCCATGTATCACTCATCCTGAAGGCTGTGCACCAAGGAGCAGGAGAACCTCACACTCCCCTGACAATGAAAATAATGAAGTCAGATTATCCAAGGAAACTGTGAGTTTGCCTTACCCACAAACCTCAGCCCCAGGGAGGGAAGAAAAATTATCAGAGAGGTCACTCTGAGCAGTCAGAGTCAAGGACGGAGCTGAGCAGCTCCTGAAACCCATAAAGAGCAAACACAGAGCTCACAAGGAGGGGGAAAGCAGAATGAGTTCAAGGGAAATAAATAACAACATGAAAAAAAATTTAATGCTGCTGAGGAAGCATAGGAGACATTTCTCTCCATGTTGTGAAGACCTACAATGGCATGCTGATAGGATCCCCAGAGAGAGCACATCATCTATAACTATGCAGCACTGCACATGCTGGTACTACTAATAAAAGAGAACGGTTCAGATCACAGAAATTAATTAGTTTAGAACTGCAACCACCAGGAAGAGAGCATGCACACAGCAGCATCCCAAAGTGTGTTCTTATTAACGATTCTCTGTCTGGTGTGCTGTTGACAGAATTCTGTCTGTCTCAACAAAACTCTGGAAGCAGCTTTAAACTTCAGGCCCCCATCAAACAGCAAGCGGTCTCCCGGCAGCATGCCTGCTTGGAAGCTAGTAAATCCAGCAAATAAGGACTCGACAGCATCTCCTGCTGTCACAAGGAAAACTTCAGCTTCTGTACTGGAAATGTCCCTTCTCCTTGAGGGGCCATCACTTTGCAAGCACTTGCCGTGCCTGAAAAGCAGCACTGTGCTGCTTGTTCTGAAAGCAGCGAGTCTTGCCCTCCTAATCAAACCCATCTGTGGAGGGGAAGGGGCAGAGCACTTGGGAGCCTCCAGCACCCTGCAGGATGGAGCTGTGCTCCTCACAGACTTCCTTGCTGTGGAGAGCATGTTTACCTCGTGTCGAGAGGCAGAACAAAGGCTTGCATGCATTTTCCTCGCCTACCCTTCATGCAAGAAGGGGCTCGGCTCTCTGAGGTCCGGAGCTCATTTAGAGGCACCTCGGTAGTTCAGAGTTCCCATGTCCGATACTTCATCAGCTACAATTTACTGCAGTGAGATGTGATATACAGCAGGGCCATTTCATCTCCCAGAACTTTAGAGAGGGGGTCTGTGTTTTAGCATCTACCAGTTTTATCTCTGCCATCTGAATCTCATTTCCAGGATAACCAAGGGTCCTTCTAATTACTGCTCTGGTGAATGTATATTGCTCCAAGCCCTTGTGATTTGGCTGAAAACTAGGGAAATGCAGACTGATGTTATTAGTCATTTCTTCAGGGGAAACCACTGACACACAGTGAAAAGTCATAATAAAGCTGTATCAATCTGAACTACCTATCTGGCTACCTTAAAGAAGTGTAAAGTTTGAAAAATATGCCTGAATTTCTTAGAAATTTTAGTACGGGGAAGTCTTATAACTGTTCTTGCTGTCCTAAAATTTCTAAGAGCTTAAGATGATGGCTGGCAGCATGTTCTTATTCAAACATCAGCGAGGACAACAGTATTTTGTACAGCTAACCATGGCTTGTCTCTGTGCCAGAACACACATTATGGGTCATGATGCAGGACCTCTGATGCTCCAGGCATTTGCTGCTGTGGCTCAGTGACCACAAAATATATGGGGTCTGCTCCAGCTCTGCCACTGATTTGCCACGTGACTTTGGGCATGTTATGTACCCTGCCTCAGTTTCCACATATAACATGCAATGTTTTCAAATCAATTACCCATGACAGTGAAACTAGAAAGAACACAGCATTGATTGCTCTTTTTCCCCCCTCTCCCCACTGGACATGAGAATTGTGATTTATCTACTACATTGTAATATATATCTGTGCAGTACTCAGTGTCTTGTAAATACTCATTAATATCCTAGGAAAGCCCCCATGAGGTTGGTAGAGCAATATAGCTCTCATTCTGCATTTGAATCACAGTGATATGAAAGACCAAAGGACACATTTTAAAAGCAATCTTTTATCTTTGTATCTACCTTTATTTGCATCAATCTGCTTTTTAAAAGCTGGCAAGATGGAGATTCCACAACCTCTATGGACAATCCTCCCCCATCCTTAACTATTCTTACCATTAGAAAGCTCCCCTTGATGTCTGCCTGATCTAAATCTTCTTTGCTGCATTTTAAGTCTTTGGGTGTGGAGAAGCATTTGAATCTTTCTTTTCTACAGCAACTCAACTGTATGAAAGGATTACCTTCATGACTCACCACAGATTTCTCTTTTCAGAACAATCCTAACTCATTTGGTCTTTCTGCCTTAGACATGTTTTTAAGATTTTCAATCATGCTGCCATTTCTCCAGGAGGATTTATGTCTCTCTTCAAGTGCAATGTCCGAAGCCAGACACATAATTTCTGATACAGCCCAGGATGCCATCGGCCTCTTGGCCACCTGTGCACGCCTGGGCTCGTGTCCAGCTGCTGTCATAGCACCCCCATGGCATGTCCCAGCTTTCCAGACACTTTCCCCCCAGCCTGCAGCTGCAGGGGGTTGCTGTGACCTGAGGGCAGGACCCAGCACTTCCCCTGGCTGTCCCTCACCCCACTGAGCCCATGCCATGGATCCAGCCTGTCCAGCCCCTCTGCAGAGCCCTCCTGCCCTCCAGCAGATCCCCACTCACACCCAGCCGGGGCTGTCAGAACAGACTGAGGCCCTCGATCCCGTCAGGCAGACAGACCTTTGATGGAGATGTTGAACAGGCCTGGCCCCAGTGCTGCTCCCATGGGAACCCCACTGAGCCCAGCCCAGCTGGATGTGCCTCCATTCCCCAGGACTCCCCGGCCCTGCCCTCAGCCAGTTCTTCACCCAGAGCCCAGGCCCTGGCCATGAGCAGCCAGTTTCTCCAGGAGGTGCTATGGGAGAAGGTGTCCCAGGCTGTGTAAAGCACAGGCAGGCACAGCCTCTCCCTCACTCCTGAGCACTCACTCTTGTCACAGCAGGAGATCAGGTTGGTCAGGCAGGTTTACCTGTCCCACCCCAGGCTGGCTGGGCCTGATGCCCTGGCTGTCCTGTTCCTGCTGCTGGTGGCACTCAGGGGATCTGCTCCATGGCCTCCCTGCCACTGAGGGCAGCTGACAGGCCTGGAGTTCCCTGGATCCCCATCTCCTTCTTTTAATCCTTGTAGAAATGTGACACTCATTTACCAACTTCCAGTCCTCTCTGTGTAGCCAGGATTGTTGGTAAACTGGAGGTATCTCAGTGAGTTCTACCACTGGTTCTCTCAGCGGAATTCCTTGGGAGGATCCCATCTTGCTCCATGGACTTTTGTGTGCCCAACAGCTGTAGAGGTCATTAATCACTTCCCCTTGGATTATGGGGTCTTTATTACACTCTATATTCCAGATCAGGGTGGAATATAGAGTGTAATGAAGTTACATAGAGAATTAAATTCTCCAGAGAATTGGTCTTGCTTTTAAAGACAGACCCAAAGAAAGCATTAAGTGCCCCAGCTTTTTCCTCACCTTTGGTCACTGTTTCCACCTGCATCCAATGAAGGATGGAGATTCTCCTTAGTCCTCCTTTTGCTGATGGTGTATTTTTAGAAACATTTTTATTGTCTTTTACAGCAGTACCCTGATTAAATTCCAGTTGGGCATTGGCCCATTTAATTTTATTTCAGTGTAGTAACCTCACAACATCCCTGTTGTCCTCTTGGGTGGCCTGACCATTCTTCCAATTGTGACAAACTTTCCTTTTTAGCTTGAGTTCTAGTCCCAGCTCTCTGTTCATCCAGGTCAGTCTTCCCCACTGTCTTATCTTTTGGCACATGAGGACAGTCTGTTCTCGAACCTTTAGAATTTCCTTCTTGGAGAATGTCCAGTGTTCCTGGACTCCTTTGTCCTTAAGGATGATCTCTCAGCCAGTCCCCTAACCAGGCCAATGTCTTCCCTCCAGAAGCCCAAGGTGGCACTTCTGCTGCACCCTTCCCTCCTTTGAGAATCAAAACCTCTCTAATTTAATGGTCACTTTACCCCAGGTGGCCTCCAATCCTTCTACCACCTACCAGCCCTTCTCTATTCCTGAACAACACGTCCAACAGTGGCCACCTTTCCTCGTTGCCTTTCTCACCAACCATGTCAGTAATTTCTCTGCCACACTCCACAAGCGCCCCCTTCTCTCTGCTGTGTTGTATTTCCAGCAGTTCACATGGTCAGTGGAAGTTCCCCATGAGAATAAGGGCGAACGACTGACACTGCTCAGTAAATATTTCATCTGCTCCTCCATCCTGATTGGGTAGTCTGTAGCAGACTGCCACATCTGCCTTGTCGACCTTTTCCCAGATTCCCATGCACAAACCATCAGCCCTGTTGGCTCCCAGCTCCTCCTCTTAGTTGCCCATGATACATTAATTGGTGCAGACCATTTTCAGATGTTTCCATGGCTTTTAAGACGTCAATAACCCTTGTGTGTTTGGCATCACATGGATCTCCATTCCCTACTTTCACTGAAACAACAGACTGAAGGACTTGACTGGCACAACAAGATGCCTCTGGAGGCAGAATCTTGCAGAATCCTCTTTGAAACATTTTTAGATTTAATTGCTGATAATTATTGTTTCAGTATGATTTCAAGCCACTTTGTATGCATTGTACAGTTTTATTTAGATGCTTTTAGATTATTTATTAGGATGTCTTCCTAGATAAAGTCAAAAGCCTTAATAAATTTGATTTAGATGAGGCCTGCTATCTCCATCTACATGAGGTCTGTTCCCCTGTCAGAGACAGAGATAAGGTTGTTTTGACATGATTTACTCTTCTAGTTGATGACATTTGCTGGATTTGCCACCTGGTTGCAGAGGACCTCTTTACTGAAGAGTGAAGCAAAACAACATCAAATAGTACCAGTATTTTTCTATCTGCCAGTATCTTTCTCTCCCCATTGAGTAGCAGATCAAGACTACCCTTTTTTGGGGATTTGGAGCATTTTTGTTAGGGTCTTTTCTGTATGTAGGAAATATGTCATTTTAGTTATTCTTTCCAGTTCTTTCCATCACCCTTTTTTTATTTTATATTTTTTGCTCCTATATGTTCACAAATTTTTTGTGTTTATCTTTACAACTAGACCTGCTTTTTACCACCTGCATGACTTTTTCCCATGTTCTTCATAAAAATGCAACAGATGTAGTGCAAACAGATTTGTCTCACGCATTTTCTCTTCCTTCTCAATTTTGGAGCAAGGATTTCTTGTGGTTTTAGTATTGCCTGGTCTCCCTTTTTTTTCTATCAGCTTGTCACCCCTGGGATATCACCCACCTGCTGCATTTACTGATGATTCTCTTCTTGAATTCTTGTGGAACTTTTTTTTTTTTTTTGGGGGGTGTTCTGTGTAGTCTTTGTCTGGAATACAATTACAATTATTCCCTGTCAGCAAAGAATGAAGTACATCGGTTTTAATAGTGAGACTAACTCATCATTCATTTCCAGGCATCACATCAAACAGACCAACTCTTACCTCTTATGATCAGAATTTTCCATCTTTCTCAAAACAGTGTTTTGCTGGAGAAATTAAGGCCAAGCATGGTGCCTCCTTACCTTTAAAAATCTGTATTTGTGAAAAGTTTACGCAGATATTTTCTGGTCATTTTACAAGAAAAAAGCAGCAGAGCCAGCAGTAGAACCAAATCCCTGTGGCCTGCTGCAGTGTCAAAACCATGGATTCATCCATCATTGCTCTCTGAATTACATCTTTGTCACTTAAGAGAATGTAGGCTTCCCTGCATTTGAAGGAAATTGCCAATTCCCTGAACAATCACCCAAAAGCAAGCAGTCCACAGACTGATAGGGAAGTCTGATGATCTGAATGTAAAGAGTCTCCTTTGGAACCTGATGCAGCAAAATCCATCAAAGGTAATTCAGAGGTTGCTTTAAAATTTGCAGGTAAAGTGTGGATTCTGGGACGAGATGAATTTCCAAATCCCTTTTAAAACCTTCACAAAGAACATAAATGGTAGTTTGTAAAATATGTACTGTAAGTTTAATACATGTGTTATGCTGTTTGAGTAGAGAAAAGCCATGTGCTTCGTTAGAAGGGATTGTATGGATCCATGTCTCTGTTTTTGCGTTCTTATCTTTATTAAAATCAAACCAGATGGCATTAATCCTTCAAACAAATTATAATTTATTTCTTCAGGTTCAAAGTATGAGGATTCCTTGGTTTCCCTTATACTGATGAATTCAATAATTTTAATTAAAAGAGGAATGGTTTAAACATAAGACATAATTGAATAGTTGCCTGCTATAGTTACCGCATTGGCATGCTCCCTATCACTGGTTTGAGCACACATTTCCTCCACTGAAGTCACTGCTGCCCATACAATCTGATTTCTATACCTCTTCCTATATTCTGTGAGTGTCTGCAGAATCTGGGCCTATGTCCCCTTTCTGACCTCATGCTGATGTAATTCTGTTGATTTTCAATGGAATTACATCGGTGTTAAATCGCCAGCTTTATTTGGGTTGTTCGCTGGGATCCATGTAGAACGGGTCATTTAAAAGGTCATGCATTCTTCTTGTATGAAAATAGTGAGTGCTTTGGGGAAAAAAAGAAAATTTCTTCTTTCTTCCACATTTTATCAGTCTAACACCCACTTTTTAGGTATTAGCAACAATATAAATAAAAGTTACTACTCCTGAAAATAGCTACTAGACAAACTAAATTTCTTCTGTGAGTTTGTGAAACCCTGCATTTTTCTACACGTAGGGGATAGGGGATTGGATTGGAGGTATTTGTAGAAAAAAGAGCATTCCAAAATACTCATCACCAACCTGCATTTCCATTCTATGGAGCAAAAATTAAATTCTCATGAGCTTCAGTGGGACTCAGTGGACTGTGCTTCTTCTTCTAATCACTGTGGCTGAAGGAGCACCTATCTGTGATGCAAGGGATGATATCCATGAGCTTGTACACTTGCATGAGAGAAACCATTGCACCCACCTTAGTGTTGTTACCACCACTGCTGGAGCTGTAAGGGTTATTTGAAATTGTAGCTTGGCACTGATTTTTCTTTGAGGGACCCATACCATGCTAAACATATTACACGTGAGTGGCACTGTATTTTTGCAGAAGATTTTGCTGGTGTGTTTGTACCTGGTGCTGGAAGATAAAGGATCTTTGCTGTGTCTCAGCCACCTGGACCTGAAACCATATAACAAAATCTGGAAACCACAATATTTTGTATTCCTGCAAAGAATTGATGCTGTATCTCCAGTATTATTTTAAAACTATGCCTGTTTGTTAGTTCTTTCAAGTTTGGGAATGGGCAGAGCAGACTGATGTGATTTCTAATGTCTCATTGCAGAAGCATGTCAAGTAACAGAAATCTTCTTTTCTCTACTTGTGTTGCTGCTGTTGTCAATTTAACTGCTCTTATGAAACAACTTGAGTTTTTACTTAATTTGTCCTAGTTTTGGGTCAAACTTGAGAGAATTCACTGATTCAGTGTAAAAAGAAGCCCAAAACAAACCAGAAACCAAACTAGAAACTAAAGGCTAAAAAGAAGAATGCCCCCAAAGCAATGAATAACTTCTGCATCACCTCAATGCCAAGGATTGAAATGTATCTACAAGACAATGTCACTGGAACCCGGGAACTCAAGGAATTACGTTAGGGACATACAGAGCTATGTCCACTTAAGTGACCAGAATGAGGACAAATGGTGTCAGTGTAGCTAAAAGATAATTTACTGAGTCAATTTTGCTTGGTTGTAGGTGGATGCAGTTAGAGGAGATATACACTTAAGATGTCAGCAGAGCACCTACAGGACCTTTTCTATTCGTGCTTACAGATTTTTATTTGTTTATCTGATTACAGTGCTACTGATCTCCAGTGCTGAGAGAGGACCAGCAAGACATTAACAGAAGATTTACCCTTTCATCAGGAAAAAAACCCGAATGAGAAGGGGTGAAGCTGACCAGACTTTGTGTGAATCACTTTATGGTCTGCCTCTCAGAATGACTCGTCTCAGGAATGCAGCAGGCATGGATTGGTGTCCCCAGGAAGGACATTTGCCTGACCTAACTCTCAGACCTGTGGAGCACCTCCAGCTGTCTGGCTTTTAAAAGATGAAGCAGACTCTGACTCTCACAGGAGAATCTCTGGCTTACCTGAGGCTTATCTGAAGCTCTTTGCCCTTGACAGAGGCTTGACTGGATCAAGAAAGGGCTCAAGGGAGCAGTGGGAACAGTCTGGCAGGTCTGTTGGTGTCTGATGCAGGTCTCACAGTGAGCATCTGCCTCGTGGTTTTGCAGCTCAGTGAATGATTGCTTCCTGCTGTACAGGGGTTTGGACTCTTTGTGATCAAAGGGTGGAAGGGATCTCACAAGGTCATCCAGTGCAATCTCCTGCTCTGATATCCCAGAAATCTGATCAGAGAGTTTAAGCCGTCTTTTTTTTAAGTACAAGAAGACAATTTGGTGCTCTACAGACAGATTTGAAGTTCATAAACTTAGCTAAAGGACTTCCCAGTACATTCATTTTTTGTCATGATAGTTGACCAAGTATGATATAGATATAGATTAGATACAGATGACATAGATATAGATGATATATAGATATAAAACCTATTGTATATAATTTATATTATATTAATTATATTATATTATATTATATTATATTATATTATATTATATTATATTATATTATATTATATTTATTATATTATATTATATTATATTATATTATATTATATTATATTATATTATATTAATGCTGTATTATGATGTTATTTATTTTTTATTATTTTATAACTTTTTATATGTATATAAAAAGCGTTCTTAGAGTACTCTGTACTTAAGGCATTTTTCTTCACGGTGCCTTTTGGAAAGAAATTTTACTGCTAAAGTTCTTTGCTATTCAATATCAAATTAACTTAATGTGGAGCTGCCCTGCCACTCACTGCATGATTTAGAACTTTTAGAAGATCATGTTATCACTGTGTCTTGAATTAATTTTGGTTTGCTCCAGCTAAAGTCCATAATGCAGGTGACTTCTTTGCATTACTTCAGCTGTTCTTCCAAAATATTTAGATGGAGAACTAATGATCATTTTCCTTGCAAATGCCTCGTTCAAGGAGACTACGATGAAACTTGATTAAGACAGCAAGGAACTTCCCTGGCATATGTACATAATTTGGATTTTACTCTTGGATGGGTTTTTTGCTTCTGCTGAGCTTGAAAGTTCATTAGAGCGGGGATTGTCTCTTTCAAGTATATTAGCACAGTGAAGCCATGCTTTATGAATGCAGAAAGACATCCTGTCTTACACAGTGTAGCCCAGTGTGCCGTTTGCTCATCAGCCCATCTGACTGCCAGGTGATTGCATTGCTGGATTGGTAATCTGACCGTGAGAACATGACAAAACACGAGCTCTGAGAGGATTTCTTGTTGTTGTAAATTTCATCTTGAGCATCTCTGGGCTTCTCAGGAAGGTTTAGGTAGCAATGTAGACGTCAATCAGTTCCCACCCTGCCTCTTCTATGATCTGCCGTGAAGTCCTAACAATCACTGTGTTCTCTATTTTAAACAAAAGCTGTGTCCTGTAGTTCCTTACACTTGGCTGTCCTGATTTGTTGATATTAAAGAATGTGCCACAACTACTTCTCTCCTTCATTTTTTTTATTTTTTTTTGTCTTGGGTTGCACTTTCTCTCTTGATTAAACATGATGTTTTCTGCTTATGTTCATTTTCTGACCTCTCCTAGCTTCTGATCATGTCCCTGCTGAGTCTACGCCTCTATTATCATACTGTCTGTAATGCTGTGGACACCTGCTAAGAAAGAAAAAAAGCATTATTTTTCAGCTGAAACAATTCCCTAGCAGACTGTGATTCCAAGAGTTAAGCCATGGAATTTGAATTTTTCCCACTGGGTGTTTAAAGTGCTCAGCACAAGTAACTTGCTGTCTAAGCTAACCTGTCAATACTGAGGCATGTCAGCTAACATTTGAACAGCTTTCTCTCCAACTGGTTTGTTAGGTTTAAAATAATGCTGTGTTTCTTCAGAACTGCTGGATCCAGGCAGACCCAGATGTGATCATATTCCTCATAGAATCGTAGCAATGGTTTGGTTTGATGGGGACCAGGGAGATCACCTGGTTCCAACCACACCTTCCACCAGATCAGGTGTTAATTTACAGTGAGAGACAACCCAGAACCATATTTTAAGAAGCTGAATGGACATTTCTTGGAAACTGAACATTATCTTGTTTAGATATGGTTAAAATACCAATTTAGCTTAGGCTGGAGGATTAGAAAGCTACAGGGTTAGAAAGCTTCTGCCCAGCCCTATTTTCTCTTCTAGCCATGGGAAGGGTTAGCCGCCTTTTATGTTATTTGGATTTTTTTCTTCAATTCCTGTTTATCAAAGGACTTGCATTTGTGTGTATTTAAAATGTGTTTCACCTCTTTCTTTTATGCTCATTTGATCTTTGAATCTGATAGTCACAGTCTTACAGTCTCATATGTGACTGCTGACATTCAGCTGTCCCAAAATCAGCTCTCTTTGAAAAATTAGTCCTATGGGTAAAGTACTCAGCCCAGTTTTCATAGTTTGGTTTGTTTTTTTTCCCCTGATTAATTATTAGTAATTTTCTATTCCAAACACTTCACTTCTACAAATCATTTAGTTGAACTACACAGGGTAAAACATTCTAAGGGTTTGTGCACAGCACTTTGATATGGAAGTATCTTGCAGCTGTAACTGCAAGATTTGCTCAAGCAAAAGAATTGTGACATGAAATTTCAGCATTTCATTCACCAGGTTACCTAAATCAGATGAGGAGAAGTACATTTAGAGATGTGCCTGCAACTCAACCGCAAGTTCATCTTCAGTATAGAAAAGGATTACCTATTTATTCATGCTTTATACCCCAAACTGACTATCATGAGTCAAAACAAACAAAAAAACAAAACCAAAAAAAACCCCTACTGTATTAATTTACATTTAAGACTAGAGATCAAAATATTAGTTTTTCTAGGCTCTACACATTGTGTCGTGTTCCAGCCCCTGAAGGAGCTTTGAATGCAGTGAAATTAGACCTTCTAAAGCAGACCAGAAGACTTTCACAATTTAATTTCCTATGAAATACTGTGATACATTATTGGTACTGGTGCCATATAATGATTTCATTATATTTTGATTTCAAGAGACGGACTTATTTCCCGGAAACTTTAAGTATCTAGAATATCACATGCAGCCGCAAGGATAGCTCTCCTTTTCTTCACCCCTAAATCAAACCGATTTTCCTCTGGATTGTCAGTTTCAGCTCAATTTTGTTCATTATTTTTTGTTTATAATTTCTTTGCTTTCATTATCCTAATACCTTTGGGCAATTAATTTTGTAGTGGAAAATGAGACATAGGGATTGGACTAAATAGAGAGAAATCATCAATGAAATGGCAAAATATGGAACTAAACCATAACTATAAAGCATTGTAGTATCTTTGTCTGAAAGCTGGGCAACGCTGGACTTCAAAGCAGGGCTTCTTTGCAATGTGATTTTATTACTACTTTTTATTTTTCCTTGAAAAATAGAGAGAATGACACCCACAGAAAAAACAATTAGCTGCAGACCTGTAAGTAGTAAGTAATTAGGTTAAATTTTACTCTTGATATGTACTACAGAGTCTCACAGAGGAATTAAACCATGAAACTGAGCTGCAGGTCTGTAGTGAGCTCCTTTCTGAAGACAGTCTATCCTTTTTTTTTTTTTTTTAATATTGTTATCACTGAAAATTTCCATATGTCTTATCTACACAGAATTCTTGAAAGGACGTTTATAGACATCCTCTGGGATAGGGGACGTGTCAGATTGACATTAAATACCCTGTTGCAAAAGCTCAGTGGTTAAAATATATTGAAGCAGGTGGCAGAGCTCTTACTACACCAAACAGAAAACATGGTGTTTTTCTTTCTGCTTTGAAAGGAGCAGAGAAGATCCTGTTCTCCCCACTGGTGCTCTTGCTCACGCTGACACTCTGTCCAATTCCTCCACCCCTCGGAAGCCTGAATTGCGTCATTTCTTATTGGATATTATCATCACTAATTTGAGATCATAATTGAACAATGTGCTTTCAGGGCTGACACAAAACATTTGGAGCCCATATGGGAGAGCTTGTCTTGCCTCACAGTGCTCTATAAAAACCAACACGAGCTTCCTTAAGCAGAGCAACCGAAGCCTGGGGATGTAGCACAACATTTCCATCCTTCAGAGCTAGTCAACTCACCATAAAGACACTGCCCACTTCTCATCTGTGCTGCCCTGCCTTTTGCTGAGCTCGTGGATCATCTCTGTCTGTGTTAACTGTTACTGGCCCCCAAAGGTGGATTTGCTAAGGACAGCACTTGACTGGAGAAAACTGAGTGTTCTTCATACTGACCTGTACTCTAGATCTCCTTTTTTGTTTCTATAGCGAGCATTATTTGGTACTTTTGTTCACAAATAGGAGGTTCTGGTAATATAAAGATTACAGTAATTTCACGATTATAAGCCGCACCATTTTGACTAAAATTTTGCTCCCAAACCAGAAATGCAGCTTACATTCAGGATTGGTTAATATATGAACAAATTTTGGAAATTTCCCAACCCGGAAGTCTGAGCCAGCAGCAGCCCCGAGCCCAAGGCAGAGCCTGCCCGGCCCCGGGTGGCGGGGCAGCGGGGGTGCAGCGGCAGCGCTGCCCAGCCCCGCGGGGTGCGGCAGCAGCAGCGGCTGGGCACGCCCCTCTCCCTCCTCCTAGTGGCAGCAGCCAGGGACACCCTTCTCCCTCTTCCCGGTGGCAATGGCTGGGCACGCCCCTCTCTCTCTTCCCGGCAGCAGCAGTCAGGGATGCCCTTCTCCTGCTTCCCAGCGGCAGCAGCCAGGGACGTGGCACCCCTGCTTCCCAGTGGCAGCAGCAAGCAGGGCTGGGGCCGCTCCCTGGTTGCCACCCCAAGCAGGGCCGAGCCAGTAAACCCCGTGATCACACGATTCTGTTACTAATTGGCAACTTTGTGAAAGTTGAACGCGGATTCTCATTGCGAATGAAAGTGCAGCTAATAATTCGGTGCAGCTTATATATGGACAAAGAACGAAATGTTGCCGACACCTGGAACTGCAGCTTATAATCAGGTGCGGCTTGTAATAGTGAAATTACTGTACTTATCACTTTGAGTTGCTTTGGTTTTTTCCTGGGATAAATGTGTTGGGTTTTTTTTTTTTTTTTGACAGCTACATTTTTTTAAAAGGTGCAATAACAATAAAAAAAGGATGTAAACCATTTTTCTAGCCTTTAAAAAAATAGAGAACTGTATTTCAGCTACCATACCTTCGGGGTAAACATTCAGATGAAATTTAAACATGCAATTTTAGATGAAATTTTTCTTTACATAGCCAATTATATGTTCCCTACTAAACAAAAATTCAACTTCACCTCCACAATTAGTTTGGTCTTCCACAGCGTTAGTCAGTAGAATAAAAATAAGCAAGACATCTGCATATTTTTAATACGTGATAAAGCAATCTGGTGAACAAAAACCAGCAGTCTAAGTGCTTCATACTGCATTACTTTTGGTTCTTTCACCAGCTACTTTTACAAATTAAGTGGAAAACTCTGCCATCTTGACACTCTGGCATTTTTGCATTCACTTTGTGAAGGTGTAGATAATAGCGGCTGTACAGCAAATGGGAATCATGGTTGCATGATTTCTTCATGTACACGTGTTTTACTGAAGTATCAGGCTGGGTGGACACATTAAAATAAAACACAACACATGTTTAGATTAAATTTGCCTCTATCATGAGTCCCAGTCCTGCCGTTATCACCTCCCAGAGGGATGCTGCTTTATCAGTCTCTCATTAAACGTGAGCAGTTATTTCATGTCTCCCCCTTACTGCCTACATTTTAATTTTCCATATTCCCCTTGCACTGTAGACAACTTGTGGGCTAAATGTCTGCACTTTGTAGCATTTCCTTACTGAGCAGCCTGATCTGCTGGCCCAGAGAGCGTCACTTGATTTGTGGCTGCACATTACCTCCAGCCTCACTCATTCTCTCAACTGGGAGAGGAGAACGATGATTTCATGCAACCTAAAGGTATTTCACCAGGGATGATTTGCCCCAACAAGCTGTGGGTACAATGACAGCCAACCCCTCCACATTGCAGGAGGCCTCCCCCTGCACGAATCCCATTCTCTGAATTGGCAATTTTCCTCCTTTGGCACAAAGTGCTGGCATACAGGATTCACTGTCATGTTGATTGTTCAGTAAACAGCAAAATTAAATCTTCTGACAGTCTCCTGCAGGAATTTCATTAGGCTCGGTTATAGAACTTCATTGCAACTACAGCACAGGCATGCTGTTTAGATGCCCTATGGAAAACATGCTGTCCACTTCCTTTGCTAGTAGGATGGTCTGTTCTCCACAGGTTTACCTGTGCTTCCCGTCTCTTGGCAGTGGAGGTTTGTTTTTCCCAGGACTTTGACCTCCTAAGCGCTTCTAAACACATAACAAGAATTGAGTGTTTATTTTCCATGTGTATTGTAGAAAGACACAGTTCACCATCATGGTGTACTGAAATGTGTGCAGCAAATTCATATATGTCTGGCTATGAATAGCAAGTCACGTTTTGCAAACCACAACTAGCATGCTACAAATGAACAACTTCAGAAGCTTTAGATCCACCAAAAGGAAAAGTCCAACTTCAAAGAATGACGGAAGAAGGGAAAAGAAAGAGAGGAAAGTGAGGAATGACATCCACAGCACTGCTAAAGTGCTTATAGCTGGTGGGGAAAAAGCTATGGAACAATAAGGAAATTGGTAGGTTTGTAGGGCAAAAGGAGAATCAAAGGATGGGTATTTGTCATGGCCTGAAAAGGCAGGGTATTGTCAATGGTGGTTTGGGAGAGGCTACACAGTACGCGAATATTTAGGAAATGTTCTGAGACATATTTTAAGATTGGAGAGAAGAGAGCAATCAGTGTGGTTAATGTGGGTATAATCCAGATGGGGGCTGTGGTTTAAAGTATGAAGATTGTAAAGAATAAGGTTATAGGATCTGCAATCTGCAGCAGTGGGGAAAGTAGGCTTACCTCTGAGAGGGCACTGCATAGGGTAGGGTGTGTCCGTAAGTAGCTGCAAAGGAAGAGATGGGAGCAAACAATGTAATAACCCTTTATGATACCACCAATTACTGCATGGGAAAAGTCAGGGAAACAGTAAATGAGATCCTCACTAGGCCAAGGTGTAAGAGGAATAATGCCTGTATCAGGAAAAGAACCAGCTTTGTTGAGGAGTGAACATATATCAAGAAAAATAAAAATTTATGGAAGCTCCTTTGGAGGAAAAAATATTAACAAATTAATAATAAAAAATATATGATTTCTCCTTTCAAATGCACTAGCAAAAAGAAGTAGTGATTTAAACCTATATTTGGACCTATAAATGAATGTTTTTTCAGCACCTCATCATGGATCTTCACCTGGTGCCTCTTTGATCACACTGGTTGGGGTGAGCTGTGTTTTTGCCCCTGCAGCTACTGTTTTCAAAGGGTGGAAGGATCCAAGAGGCTAGAGTGGAGCAGAGGTATGCTGTCCTGTGTTATAGGGCAACACTTCAGGTGTCCCACGAAATGAGACCTCTGACCATTCCCTGTTGTGGGATTTCACTCAAGCTGCCCTCATATTTTCATCTGTTCTGGCAGAGGAGAGAGCAGCGAGGTATGGGAGTTGACAAGTCAGCTTGGTGTTTTTCAGAAGGAAAGATCTTCAGCTCCCTTCTGACTTCCAGGCTGCAGATGCCAAGGAAGAACCTAAATACTTAAAATGAACAAGTGAATTTGCTGTGCAAGACATGAGTGTGGCCTAAAGAATGTTCATGTGGGTCCAGAGGCATAAAACTGAGCCTTGCTAGAGATTCCTGCTGAGAACATTATTGAACTGATCAGCTGCAAACACACTAATTCCATCTGTGGAGACAAAAAGAACCAAACATGACTGTGATCATGTCAGTCCCCTGGGATGTGGGAGTTGAAAACCTTCTTTAGCCACATGGATGAGTCGGCCAAAGATGTTCCAGGCTGCCTTTGACACCTTTTTCTTCAACAACCTCAATATCATCAAAGGATAAGGGAAATATTTTGTGCATTGTTCGGCCACTGTTCATGACTACGCCCTGAAGCTACTGAATTGTGCTGGATTTGTTTCAGTGCCAGGGCTCCTTTTTTGACCTGGATTCACGAGTTGCTTTAAGACTGAGACTACCACCCTGTGCCAATGCACAAGATGAACAGGACTTTTGTCCCCAACTTACCAGGGTCAACCCAACAGGTAGTCAGGGAGTCTGACCAAATTCTTTATCATTTTTTCTCTACCAAGGTAGAGACTGATAGGGACTGACTGGTCCCTTTCAAACTTATCTGAAAGCCAGATTTCCTGCATGATTTGGACTGAAATCTGCAGTTAAAGAAGGTTCATACTTCAACAGACAAATCAAATTATATATATTAAAATAAAACCAACAGGTAAATTTTTAAAACCCTTAGAGAAGTTTGTACAAGTTCAAAAGGGCACTCATGAAACTAGAATTTGGTGTTTGTACCAAACTCTTTACTCACAATGTCTTACCCAGCTTCTATCTCTGTAGACATTGGAAAAATCTCAGCTGTGTGTGGTCTCCAGTACATATGGGAGACAGAGCTGAAGCTTAAACTGTCTGTGTTTGTAGCTGCATTTAGTGTCTTTAGCAGAGATTTGCATCATGTTACCACACCATCAGTCTCTTCCCAGCCCCGCTACACCTCCTGGTACTTCTGCAGAAGTTCTCACAGAAACTGCTAGAGCTCAACCCGTTGATCTCTCCCTTTCCTTCCTAGCCCACTCACAACCAATTTACCTCCTACAGAATAAAATCTGGCTCACAAATGGAGCCTGGAGTTGAATCAGATGACATAAAGAATCATCTAGAATGGAATGTTACTTTTCATCAATTTCTGCTGCTTAGTTTTTGTCAGGTCAGTCCTGCTATTACTGCCCACAGGTCCTATTGTTCACTTTTGTAAGACTTGGATTATCAATAATGACTGAACTATTTTCAACTGTCTGAAGGATTTGATTATTTATGGACTTCTGAAGCCAATTGGAAGCATCCACTTAGACAGTTCTTAACTATTACTTGGTCCTATCTGGCATCTTCTTCAAGTAAACACCAGGGAAAAAAAGAAAAAAAAAAGGGTTGTTTTTTTTTAAACAATAAGGACTCTGAGTAAACTACCTCCAAAGTACCTGTTACTACTTGGAAACAAGGATTAGTGTACATCAAATACCATATGCCTAGGAAAAAAGTCATTGCTCAAATTGCCTCTCTTGCCTCACTCAACGGCTCTCTGAGAATGTTCCTGAATTTCCAGGGCAATGACGTCCTGTTTCTCAGTGACCCAGTGACAAGGGGAAGCACTGATGCACTGACTCGCCTTGTACCACCTGTATAGGATTTTGCTCTGGTCTCTCTGTTGCTGTCAGGAGTGTGATCATAAATTAACAATAATTGTTGTGATACACTTAAGCTGCTGCTGTTTTCACATGTACTTGAAGGATCAACACTGGGCACATGTGCAGCAGGTTTTGCCTTCAAAACAAGGCGGGTGGGGATTTCTGGGGTGCCTCTTTTAGTTTTACAGGTTTCTTCAAAAGTGATTAAGCTCCACTTTTCCATTTTGGATCTCTCCCCTTATAAAATGTCATCCAGCTTTGTTTGATAGCAGCACAGTGAGGAACTGATTCAGAGGAGAAGACCTACAGGAAAGGTTAAGCACAAAAAATGTTCTGTTTATCAGACAACAACTGATATTCCTCCATTCTGACATGTTTTGAGGGTAGATGGCTTAAGAGGAAGGCAGGAAGCCAACTGTTGACTTGCAGTACCTAGCAACGAGTTAGGGCTTGGAGGGAATGTGTCCTACCTTCGGAGCAGCTGACTGGGTTGGGAGTTTTAAAAAGTGTGTCTGCACTTTAGCTTGACCTTGGGCACTTGGCAGTGACAGTGTGATGAAATTGCTGGTATCCTTTGAGACTTGCACATGTGCTATGGGAAGACTTTTAAAAATTCACTCTATGAGGGGCATGTAGAGATAAAAGGGAGAAATGAGTTATTACAGAATCCGATCCATCAGGAAATGGAGATGATTGCTGTGAAGAGGTGCTGCACTCTTGTAGGAAGCTCATTAGCTTCTGGAAATGTGGGTTTGGTCCCTCTTGCTGCTTTTCCTGATTTTAGCCTGAGATTTGGGCTTCCTCTGCCCTCAGTGACCAAGAAATCACTTCAGCAGTTGCTGCTTGGTAAGGCAAGAGGGTCTGCCTCAAAAGTTATGACATCAGTTTGTGATGGTGAGCACATTTCTACCCTTTACATCTTTGAGAGATGCCAAAATTCTTTCCTGCTGCCATTTTACTCTTATTCTCAGTTGTGGCTGTGGCAAGGAACTTGATTGTTCCTTCTTGATAAAAAAAAATGCCAGTGAACAGGACAGAATTACCTACAAATGGGGAGACTTAGAGTCACAGAGGTGTAGAACAGCCTGAGTTGGAAGGGACCCACAAGGACCATCAGGTCCAGCTGCTGGCCCTGCACACACTGCAAAAATCACACCATGCTCCTGAGAGTATTTGTCCAAATGCTTCCTGAACTCAAGACAGGCTTGATGCTGTGACCACTTCCAACCAAACTCTGGGTGAAAAATTGTTTCCTATCATTTATCTAACTCTACTGACACACCTTCAGGCTATTCCATGGGTCCTGTCCCTAGTCACCAGAGCAGAGATCAGTGCCTGCCCCTCCTCTTCCCCTCACCAGGAAGCTGCAGAACTGCAGTGAGTTCTCCCCTCAGTCTCCCCTTCTCCAGCTGAACACAGCAAGTGCCCTCAGCTGCTCCTCAATGGCCCCTCCAGGCCCTTCCCCATCCCCACTCCTTTGCACACTCCCTGACAGTTTAATGTCATTTTTATGTTGTGATGCCTAGAACTGCACACAATAGTCCTGGTGAGGCAGAGCAGGACAGTTCCTCCCTGGCCGGACTGGCCATGCTGGGCCTGGTGCTCCAGGACAGGGATGTTCCTCCTGGCTCCAGGGCACTGCTGGCTCATGTCCAGCCTTCTGTTGACCGGGTCCCCCAGGTCCCTTTCCAAATCACTGATGTCCATATATCCAGGGCTGCCCCATCCCAGGCACAGGTTCTTGAGAGATGACTCATGACTGTCAGAATGCTGAACGGCCCTTCAGCCATGTCTGCAGGAACCATGTCTAGACCTGAGCATATCCAAGCAGCTCAAGGGCTGCAACTTGGAGAAAATAATGAAAATAGAACCTATTGGACATCACACAAAAATGCACAGAAGAGTGGCCTCTGTCCAGTCTCAAACCCCATACACTAAGGTGAAGAAAAGATTAAAGCCAAAGCCAGGCAAAAAAAAGCCTTGTTCGGACCTTAATTGGAGTTGTATTAGTGCTCCTTAGGGTTGGTATCACACAGTACTGGGAGTTCCTTTAGCATGCTCCACCAGGGACATAAAAACAGTTAGTCCCTTGATTTGATAAATGCTCACCTCAGCCCTGCACTAAGTAAGTTCTTCCATGACTTTCACAAGCCACTGAGGCTCCTGTGACAATGGAATTCATGCCCAAGGGGCCTTTCCAAAATGAGGTTGAGGTGGGAAACCTTCTGGATGTGAAACTTCAGGCCACTCCATGGTTTGGAAAAAGAGCCATGAGAGCTCTTTGAAAAAGCTGCTAGAACCTGTGAGTGGGAAAACGTGGCAGGAGGAGACGGGGGAAGTATGCTGTGAGGACAAGAAGCCTACTGGTCCAAAAGAACACATATGATGGTCAGCAAGCACCTCTACAGCCACTGGGACATTTCAGCAGTTCCCTTGGATAGCAAAGAGATTTTTTGGGTCTGCTGTGTGTCTTGAGGTCATTCTGCTACTACCATTTCTTCTCTCCTCAGCATTACAGCTAGTCCTTGCTGTCCTTATGGTGCCTTAAATCTCCAAGTATTTCATGGCCGGGCCTTGAAATCAACTCCACTCAAACATTTACAGGAACATTTACAGGTTCATGTATTTGTCAAATTGCAGTTTCAAATTATTAGCAGATTCATGTCTCCAGCCCACTGCCATTCCAAAGACCGAAAAAAAAAAAAAAAAAAAAAAAGAATTGAGAAGAAGTCCAAATATTTTCATTCAACTTTTTCTTTAATGAAGCATTTTGGGGTAATGTTCTGCTTTAGTATGTAATTAAATCTGAGTTTTCTGAAGCAGAAATTCCACCTTATCCCTAACTTAAAACATCTGATCCTGAATGAAATTCTGCAGGCAGCCATGGTTAGTGTGTGTGCAGAAAAGTGGAGGAAGGAGGTTTTTATAAAAAGCAAATCATCTAAACTTGATTATTAAAATGAAAGATAAGGAAAAGAATGCTAGTAATTGCCAAGCTCTAGGTGTACCTGTGGTGATAGCTGCTTTGCTTTTCTGAGCAGGTTTTGCCTAGGACCTTCTGAATAGAGCTTCTGAATTTTCCATGCATTTGCATTTGGAGGGGAACCTGCATTACCTCTATTCATCCCATTGCTGAAAATGGGGCAGAAAAGCCCCAGTTTCACACCACAGGACAGCCACAGTCAGGTATGGAACCAGGTCACTGAGGCATTGTTTTCCTCTCTCACCACTGGCCACATTTCATCACTGAGTCTGAAAGAATTTGGCTGCAGGGCACTTGTGGCATGCACTTGAGGCAGGACATTCCAGCCCTGCACAGCGTGCCTGTGCCTTTGTAAACCTGGGGAGCCGCCATTCACCAGCCCCTCAGACTCTTCTTACAGCAGAAGTTGTTAAAAAGTCTGAAATCTAAAGTGCTTTATTGTGAAATCTCTGCTGCAGTTTCTGCAATTTGGAGCATTATTCTTCTTGGTATTGCTAGAGCTCTCGCTGTGATATACTTTAGAATAACGAGACATCAATTCTCAGTCAAGAGGCTATTTAAAAACACTCCTAATTTGATGGGTCGTCCAGATGAATTAGTTCATTCAACACTACTTTTGCCATTTATGCTGGTGGTGGGACAGGTGTTGTGTCTCCCATCTTTGAGATTCTCCCTTTGTTTCTAAGAATAACTGGTGCATTAGGCACTGTTCTTTATCAATTGAGCTTTAGTGTTGAGGACAAGTAATAGGTAAACTTCCATACAAGACAGGGTATTGTTTGGAAATTAGATGAATCAAAATAAAACCTGTTGAACACTGGATGTTTCAAAAATATCAGGTCCTTCTGACTTTACCCAGAGTGATGGAGAGCCAAGCCCTAAGGCATTCAGTGATGCTGGTAGCAGCTTTGCCAGCAACTTCTCTTGCTGCACAGAAAACACTGCAGGGAAAAAAGCTTTCCCCCCTTCCCCTTACTCCTAACCCATCCAGACCTGTAGTAAGAGATGGTCTGACCATTTCTTTTGTGTTAAAGGGAGAGCTGCTCCCAGGATCCTGGTCAGTGGCCAGGAAAACTCAAAACAACAGAAGCTTTGTGCAGAGAAGAGGCTGAGTTCCTCCAGCAACAGAAAAGCAGCTGCTGATGGGACAGCAGGACTTTTTGTTCCTGCATAAGGCTATCCACTTAATTGTGCAAAATATAAATTTGATGGCCAGATATGGATCAAATAGAGCCCACAGCAGAGTCCCATTTTGCAGCAGCATCCCTAGAGATGCCAGTGTCTGCATGGGTATATCTTGAGCTGCAGGATGAAGAGAAGTGCTCGTGGTTGCTGCCAAGGTGCATCTGCTCTGCTGTGAAAGGAGGCTTACATCTCTATGCCTAGTGATCAGGGGAAAAAAAGAAAAAAATTTTCATTTCTTTGGCCAGAAGGATCACCTTCTCTGCTCACCTGTGTGAAACAGGTGGTGGATATGGTAGCTTTTATTGTTTATGGTGAGAAACTAAATTCCTGTAAGTGAGTTATTTTAGTGTGTTTTAATTTTGTAAATAGTCTTCCATCCCAGTATCCCAAGAGCATGAGCAGCCACTGACAAATGAGTGAAAGTGTCTCAGTTATGTGCAGGATGAATTGAAGTACAGCATATTCTACAAAAATTTCCATTCTGCAAGGATTGTGTGGTGGTATTCAAATGGATGGGGTTTTAAGGAAAGTTAGGGGTTGAAAAAAAAAAAAGAAATTATATCTGTTAGGCCTTGGAGAAGTGTTGAGCTAAAAGACCTAAGAACTGAGGTGGAGGAGAAATGCATTTAAGTGTTTTTAGACAAGCCATTGTGTATTTGCAGTGGTCCCTAAGAACTGAGTGGGAGAGAATGGAGAAGGGCATAAACATTCCAGATATACAGAGGCCATGTAGTTGTAGGAGAGACTAGGAATTCAAATTATGGAGCCAGGGGAAGATGCTCATGCTCCTATTTGTTCTGTCTGAGAATCCCTTGGGTGGATTTGACTGTAGAAGAGTCCCCCAAAACATCTCATAGAGTCAGGACCAGAAGAGATGGAAACCTTGGAAGAGAAGCATAGGTCTGCTCTAGAGTCAGTAAACAGAGCAGAGGAGCATCCAGGTGGAGCAATTTGTCTACAGGTGGTTCCTCTGCAGAGGTGTGACTAACTATGACCTTGCAAGTGGTTCATCAAAAGAGATTTATGGTGTAGTTTGTGGTGTGTGACTGGTGGAACACAAAACTCACATGCTGACATGCTCTGTCCACCCTGGTGGATGTGCACATGAGCAAGAATGTCCTGTTCATGCCATGAGTCATTCAGCTGAGGGCCCTACAGCTGAAAAAATCAGGTCCCAGTGCTTTCATAGGGTGGTGTGAATTTGGAAGCATCCTAAACATCAAGTCATCTCTTAAATGATGGCTTTGATGGGTAAAGACCTCCATTGTTCTGCTTGGACAAAAGAACATTTGTGAACTTCTGTAGGACTCTGAGTTCTGCACAGGAAAACAGAGATGAAGAACAGAATTCTGCTGCAAATTCATGTTATGCTTTCGTTCCACCTAAGCCCCTGGGAACACAAGGGAGTTTACACTGTTCTGTCAGGAGCCTGCGACCCAGTGAACAACAACAGCTGGACGTGTTGAGGCTGATGTCAGCTTCTGGATCGTCTCCTTTGGCAGCCCGAGTCACTGCTCTCAAAATTATCCTGTGCACCATGTGGGTGGAGTACAGGACACTCAGGACTACAAGGTAAAGCTGCTTATGGATGGTCCTGTGTCAGAGGGGACCTCTCTGTCTTGTGAAGCCTTTGCTCCCTGCATGATAAAGTGAGAAGGTTTTTCTCATCTCAGCAATCAGATTTATGTCTTTACCCTATCAATATGTCCCTTAGATAACCCCTGTGCTTATAGGTTTTGATCCAGCTTCAGATTTGGCTCCCCAACCACCATAGGAAGGCAAAAATAATGTCAGGCATAGAATGGATTGAATTACATGTGAGGCTCAAAAAGTCACATTTTGCGTGGCTGGGGCCTGGGTTGGAGTCTTGGACCCTAGCTCATATCTTGCTGAACTGCTTTTGTCTTCTACTGTGAAGGTGAATCACACTGAAAAAGCCCTATGTAACAAGTTCTGGGAGTTCTTCCCACTTAGGAAGGTTCTAGGCCATTGTTTATATTTCCAAGTGCCACAACCTTGCTGTCCCTGGTGGCACAGCCCACATACGGGATCACAAGATGCTCTGTTCAGCTTATGGTCAACTTTAAAAATGCTGGATGTCTACTGCTTAGTGAACACATGAGCTTTTTTTTTTGGTTGAGATGTTCACAAGAGGTCCACAGAGGTGCTCAGAGAGGTGGGTGGGTGGGCTCTGTGGCTCAGCAGAAGTTCGGAAGGCTTTATGTAGACTGGCTGTATGCAGCTCCAAGGCAGCCTCTGCTCTCCCTTCAGAGGTGCAATGGGCCAGTGGCTGCAGCAGGCAGTGCCAGCTGAGATGTGCACAGGCTGCAAAAACATCTTCAAAGCATCTCACTCCTTGCCATTACAAAAAAAACCAAAAAACAACAAAAAAAAAATCAACATACAAAAAAATCATACATTTATGAAGAACCACCTCACAAAGCATTTATTTACAATGTAAAATTGATAAAAAGGCTGCTATTTTTTTTTTTCTCACCCCCTATACACTCCCTGTGGCAGACATTGTGTATCAATTGGTTATTCTTCTCACCTTTTTCTTTTTCTTTTCCTTCATATTTTATTGTGGGCAGGGGGGTGATGAAAGAGGGGGAGTTATTGCTATTGTTGCAAGGAAGATTCTGGAATCTGTGAACACAAAGTATTAGTATTTTAAATAATGAGAAAAAATTCCACATGGAAAGCTCATCTGGCTGTGGCAGTTTGTGACTGAATGAGAGAAAAGTGCCCTAGAAGCTATTCATTAGGAATTCACTGGAAGCTCTCAAACAAGCCTGGCAGAAGCTGAAATTGAAGTGGTCTCTGACCTAATTTTCTTCTGCATGAAACATCTGCATCAAGGCACTCTTTGATGTATTCCACTTGGCTCTGTCTACAGTATTGTATCACATGGCTTCAGCGTTGCCTCAGTTTTAAAAGACATTTCCAGCCTGTAGAAGGTAATGTGATGTTACTGTTACCCAAACTAATCACTCAATGTGCTCCCGAAATAGAAACAATAGAGGTTCAGACAACGGTGTCTGCTTTGCAGTCGTTGTTGCTGCCTAAGCTCACGGTTTTAAAAAACCCAGATCTGTGATATTCATCTCATGTAATTCATCAACACCAGGAAGGGGAGGGAGAGGGGGGAACTGTGAGCCTTCTGTGTAATAGTATGTCAGAGGACACAATGCTTTACATGTGTGAGCTCTGCATTCCTCGCCGCTCCAGCCATGCAGTTAGTTTAGCACATTGAAAACAAAAACAGGGAAATGTTGGAGGACGCTGTCATAAAACCTCAACAGAAGGAGCTCCTGGTTTTCATTTTGCTGTTTGTTCTCTGCTGATTGACACCCAAAGCTCACGGTGAAAGAAATGTGAGCATGTTTGTGTAGATGCGTGGATGATGTGTGATGTATTTTGAATATATATTTTTTCCCCTCCTTTTCTTGTCTGCACCACAGTACACATTTCAGATCCTCTCTCAAGCTCTTCTCCAAGTGGTGTATAAAACATAGCTGCACAAAGATATTTCTAAATATGTGCCCACATACATTTTACACATATCTACACAGATAAATGATATGAGAAATTTTTAGGGTCACTTCTTTACTTTGAATGAATAGATCTTAGGCTTCTCCAGAAAGGTTTTCTGCTCAGTCTTACCTAATGGCATGCTGCTGTTTCCCAAACCTTGCTTGTATTATGTGAATAACTGTGGTGTCTTTTGTATTCCACCCCCTGATGAAGAATCCTTTGAAATTCTAAATGACTGTGCTGCAGATTTTAATGTCTGTCTCTTAGAAATAGCCAAGCATTACCCACTCATGGAGCAAGATGCAGCAAGCCTTTTGAAAGTTATTCAGACTGTTTCCTCCACCTCATGAGTGTGTGCGTGTGTGCATGTACATGTGCTATTTAATTCTCTGAATGTATGGCAGGAATACATTATTTCCCTGTGAATCACTTTCTCTCTCCCCCTGTCCATCTACTCCACCCCCCAGATCTCTCCTACTTTTGTTGACACGGGAGAAATAAAGCTTACTGTCTGGGGAGCTTGTACAGGTCTTGTGGGTACAGCGTGAGATGAGTTGGTAGCTTCTCAGTACAGTTCCTTGCAGAGATCAGAAAGAAAAGGCAGCCCTACTGCTACTAATTAGATGCCTCCAGGGTAATCACAGCAGAAAAGTCACGGCCCAGAAGCCTCAAAATAGCTGCTCCCTGGGGTTATTTTCCCAAGTTTTGGCTGAAACACATTGGGAAGGCAGAGTGGAAGGAAACAGAGCCCCACTCCTGTCTGGCTTTGCAGCTGGCACATACCTGTGTCCTCTCCCAGGTGCTTTTCCTTTAAGACCACGTTTCTTTGCCTCACTGATGTGTGGAGGACTTGTATCTGGTAGCAATGGGTATAATTAATTCCTTATACAAACAGCTGCTCCATCCTGTTGAAATAATGCGTTTTACTGTGCTAGAAGCTGTGCTGTGCACTATGACAGCCAGCTCCAGCTCTGGAGGACTTTCACACAAGAGCTCTGTCCTGAGACAAGGGGGGACAGGCAGGGAGAGGTGCAGTAGCTAGGAAGCAACATCTCCTGACGGCCAAACTGCGGCACTTTGAGGTTGGGAACACCCTGTCTCATCTTCTGCAGAAAAGCACCAGGCCAGTCCTCCTCAGTGCCTTTTGCCAGCAATAAATCTCCTTGAACTAATTTTGTAAAGGACAAAACCAACACTGTGCAAAAAAAAAAAAAAAAAAAAAAAAGACCCTTTGCATGTCTGTTGTTTCTGGAAGGGCAGCGAGGAGCAGGGCAACCCTCTCCCACCACATTCTCAGATTATAGCCCCCCAAAAGTGTTGTTTCAGAGAGCATATTTAAATAAGAAAAGACAAGGTTTTCCAACAAGCACTGGGGTTGATTTAAGCTTCTGCATGGACATAGTTGGCTGTGGATGGAGCCTGGCAGAAGCTTATCATGCCCACTCTAAAAATAACAATCTCCAATGGGCAAGATCTGCTCACTCAGACCCAGCCTTGGTTCTCAAACAGTGGCATGACATTCAAAAGTGTTTGAGAGAGCCTTTGGCAGGTGTCTGATGCTGAATAATCCAGAGAGGTCATGGCAGCAGGGCTTGAAGCAAGCGGCTCCTGCCCAGGGTCAAGCCTGTTTTTTTCCCTCAAGTCTGAGAGAAGTGGAGGATGGAGTTTGGGGTTTGGTCTTTGTTTTTTCTTTTCCTTTTTAATTTTTTTCCCCTCACAGATCACTCCTTTCCACCTCTGTTTCTATCCCCCAACCCTTGCTTTTTCTCTGGATTTTGTGGTGGTACCAGAGACCTGCCTGGTGTGGGGAACAATCAGATCTACCTATTACTCCCCATCCAGCCTCAGGTCCTTCATTAAAGCTTTGTTTTTTCTAACTGGTTGACCTGAGCTCTGGAGACCCCTGTTTTGCAGAAAGTTCCAGCCTCTTCACCAGCATGATGCTTCCTCTTTATCCACCCCCTTACATCTGAACCCTGGAAGACAAGCTGGGTTTTGTCTATTCATTTGGCAGATGGTTAGATTCAGATCTTACAGGAACATAATGCTAGAAATTGAGTGTGTGTGTATGTTTGTGCTTGTGTGTGGTGGGGAAAGGATCCCAGATAATTTTCTTTCTCTGTGGCCTTACAACTGCTAGCAGTTTCACACAATCTCTGGTAGGTAGCAAAAATAAAAAAAAGCTGCCTCCCCCTTCTCTTTATAATTTCTCCCCCAAGTCTGTGCTGTATATACCAGCAGTGTGGTCTAGGCCAATGCTGAACATTTGTGCCTTGGACAATAGCACAGCCTGGCCTGACTATTATCAGCTGCTGTTTTCTGGTTAGCTTTCCTTTTATTCAAGTGCACAATGCAAGCCTTTATCACCCTTCAGTCATAGTGACTCTTGAGGAATACATCTGGTTTTCTCTTTCAGCAGCTCTGAAAAGGTCAGTCTGTTCATTTCTTATTCGCAGGACACCACATTTTTTTTCTGAGCTGGAAAGACAGGCCTACACCTTTTCATTCTGTCTCGTACATAATTAGACATGGTGTCGCTCTAGAAACCTACCCTTGAAATCCTCCTGAGTAACTCTTTCAGAGACAGAGGAGACGCGGCAAGGGAGCGAGTGAGCGGGGGGGACCACTTCCATCCGGTCTTAAATCTCTTTGTGTGGTCACAAAAGCACTTCCCCAGCATTGCCAGCCTGGCTTTTCCCCCTTCTTCTCCTTCTTCTCCCTCTCCTTTTCTTTTCCCCACCCCCCTTTTCCCTTCCTAGCCCTGGCTGGCGCTTTACGAACACACCGTGCGTGGCAGAGGCTCTCACAGGGGGAAAAAAAAAACCCTCAGATTATTTGAGCAAGCAAGGTTGCAGTCGTTTCCCTTTCCACGACATCCCACATTCTTCAGGCAGGCTGTAACACAATAACAAGTGTGCCCAAGAGGACAGAGCGTGCAGCAGCTGGTGTCTGACAAATTATGCTGCTCCAGACAGGCAAATGGTGGCTTGAGCTCCAGCCATCCAAGGGATGTGTTTTGGTTCCCCCTCCATGCTGGGTAGGGTGGGCCAAATCCTCTTGGGGTGGGAACCAGTGCTGTCTCCCTGGAGCCAGAGGGTCTCATCGTTGCTGGGGGTAATTTTCCCTTTCCACATGCTGCCTGTGCATTCCAGTGTGAGGAGCACCAGGCGAGGCTGTCACCACAGCCACTGTGCTGAGGAGGAAAACAGTCTGAGAACTTGGACAGTTCTCGTGAGCAGGGACTGCCAACATCGCCTGATTTTCTTTGTGCCTGGGCTATTTTTACATGTCCTCGTGGTGATGTGGTTGCAATCCATCAGCAGTTTCCCCCAGGCTGAAATTCTCCCCTCTCTTGTCCTTGGCAAACACCCCAAGACTCGCAAACTCGGCAAGGGCTTCTTCCCAAGCAGGGGCCATTCCTACGTTTGAGATCTCTTAAATTGAGTATGAACCTAGAAGTCACAATCACCAGGTGTTTTCTTTTCCTGCTAGGAATTTCTCCAAGGTAGATGTGAATATACCTTGAATCCAAACCACCACCAGCTTGGTGCAGTGCTCTCAAGGAGCAGGAAATGCACAAAAACCAGAGCAGCATCAAGGTGGCTGATACAGATGAGTGCAGAGACATCCCATTTCCACTCCAGCAGTTTCAGGGAACTGGGAAATCTCTTCCTGCACACCTCAGACCAGAGACATTGCCTTGCCCAAAAGAGTACATAAGAGAGGGAAAGGACAAAACTGGGTTTAAAAGAATAAGATTAATTTGCTAGCACACTACTAGCAGTGAGACTAAGAACAGACCTTCCTCCTCCTGCATCTATTTATTGAGTTGTTGGACCGTATCTTCTCTAATGGACAGCCCCTCTAGCTAGCTTCACATAGTGCACTTGATGTACTGTTGCAATATGGCAGATGTGTTTAAACATCCACCTTTCTTATTTAAGTGAGTTTCATATTTTAAAGGAAAGGACAGGCTAAAGACAGAGAATTTATTTTCTGGTATTAAATTTCTTGATTGGTTTAGAACTATATATTTTATATATATATATATATATTTTTTTTTTTTCAAATTAAAGCCTTCCAAGACTTTTCAAGATTTACAGTCCTTTAGCCATGAATAATGGCTTTAGGACACAGAAAGAATATTTGAAATCTTTATTAAATTTTCTATATGATATCTTCTCCTACTAATACAGTCAGACTTTGGGGTTTATCACAGTTTCTATCAAGAATCCTGATTTTCAGGGGTTTAGAACAATGTGGTTTTAAAACCTGCCCACAGCTAAAACACATTTTTGGTCTTATCACACCAGGCTTACAGTAAATTGGAATAGAAATTAGAAAAGTGCAAGAATAGTTATGTCATTTCTGGTTACTTCTTGTAGAAAGCCATAAAAGTTCAGAGTCTCAGCCAGCTGTAAAAGATAATGTTCCTTTCATCTCAGCATTGCCTATCTGACAATTTATGTTTTTTCATGATGCTGAATTATCACTGCCTGCACATGGGAAACCACAATGTGGAAAGAAAGAGACCTGGACCCTGGCTGAGAGCCTGGGGTGCAGTCACCCTCACCACACTCTCCTGTCCTGAGACAAGATGGAAAGCAGGTCTTCCTTGAAAAGACACCTCCCTCTGTAACATCCCGTGGCAGTAAGCTTCACAAGTTTTACACAGAATTTAACTGTTTAACTGTTTGCTGTGTTAGTGTTTCACCACACTTATTTCTCTTTATTTTTGTTTTTAGAATGAAGCAAGCTATGGTGATTCCTTGTTACAGAACATAAAAGCTTCAAAAACTTTTAATTTTTTCCTTCTTTTTATATTTTAAAGGGTTTTTTTAGTTTTTTTTAATATTTATTTACTTTAGTGTTTTAGTCTTTTGGGCCAGTGGAGACGTTTGTCTCCAGGTGCAACTGTAACAGGAGTAAAGACAAATGTAATAAATTACAAGTATGAGACACACCAGTAGAAGCTGATATAATCACCCATTGCTAAAAGCAATGGATTATTAGCATACCTGTCTATCAATAAAATACTGATATAATAATTTAAATCTCTATTTTAAAAAACCCTTTCAATATCTGATGGTGACTTTGTATTCAAATTGTTTTCAATTTGGAAGACATTGCTTTGACCAGCTTGAAAGTTCTCATTAAGTTTTTTGAAAATTAATAGCTAGTTTTGTGGTGGTCAAACATGCAAGACCACAAAGAAGCATTTCCAAGGAGGGGGAGCTTTGTTGAAGCTTTGCTAGTCTCAGGACATAAGCAATAGAAAGTTTATAGTTTCCAATTAACTCTTCTGTCAGAGATGGTCTAAGAAATCCATATCTGATTTGGCTCAGACAATATGGTCTTAGCTTTGAAGTATTTCAAACATAAAGAAAAGTTCTAACAGTGGAAATATTTTCTGCTTTTTTCCAACTGCACCTGGCTTGTCTGTTTAAACAGATGACTGCAACTGGCAAATGTTGTCTACAGCGAGGTCAGTTTGATACTTCTGGAACCCTTTATTCAAAAGGACTGCTTTTCCTAAGTAATTTCCAGATTTCATTTTAGCTGGAGATGGGTGATGTCAAACCTGCCAGCATTTCTTAGCAAGTGTGAAGCCCCAGTTTTCCACCAGGTCTTCTAGGCAGACAGACAAGTTTGTTCAGACGTGGGCACTGTATTTCCCCTGGCAACCTGAAACAGTTTTAGGCATTTCTGGCTTGTCAGGTGTCTCAGCAAGCCTCACTTGTGGGTGAGTAGCCACAGCTACAAGGCAGAGGTACTTGCCTGAAGCACTCTTTGTGTTTCAGAGAATCCTTTCTTCCTGTGAGAAGCTGTGGAGAGCTTTTGAGCATCCTTTCTCCCAAAAGTGCAGAAAGTAGAGCCTGCGTGTAAAAGTAGGAAGGAATATGCATTTCCATGTGCAGTGTGTGAGTAGGACAGCCATTGACTTGCTGAGCAATTCCATCTTCAAATTTAGGCTGTCTTCAAGCAGGGACAGTAAAATTCTCCCTTTGCTGGAGGCCACTTTTTGCTCCTCTCCTTGGTTTTCACGCTTTCCTCAGTAGAAGTCTAGAGTTACACCTTCCACTTCCTGCCTATCCTTCTCCTCAAAATGATGTGTGCATGGACATGTGACATGAGACCACAGGCTATGGTCAGCATTCCAGCTGTAAATTCCACAACCTGATATGACAGCATCAAAAGGGTTTTCCATCGTTTTAACTTATTTTTCTTCACATTGTACAAGTCCTAGTGAGACTGATGCTGAAATATTTTATTTCTCTTTCTTTTCCCTCTCCAGAATTATTCATGTGTTGCCATTGTAAATGCTGTTGGATTGCTAATTAAATGCTATTTAGAGTTAAAAATGAATGAGGCTTTTGTATAATTCTTTTTTTAAACACCAACATTTTTCAAGTATGTTCACAATCAGAAACATATCTTCATGATTTGATTCAGAGGAAATGGCAACAAAAGAATTATCTACAGAGTAGTTTTTAATAATTCATCATTCCATAAATGTGCAGAGCCATCACCTACATTTAGGGATGTTATTTTATGTCCTTTTATTGCAATCTTATGTATGTTAAGCCTACCTGCCTAGGTTTGCAGGTGAAGTTCAGGGTCCACGCATGCATGGGGTTTTAGAAAATGTTTTCTTTGTCCACCAAAGGCCATAAAGTTCACAAAACCACTAGTCCACGGGAATGCAAAATTCTGGCATGTCTTCGAGATCCTTGCACTGTCCCAGTGAACAGGACACCAAAGGTTACACTTTTGTGCTGTACCAACAGAAGAATGCCAAGTTTTCAGGCTGACCTGGTGCTCTCCTGTGTATTCCAGAAGATCCTGGTACCAGGGATTACAGTAATTTCACGAATACAAGCCACACTGTTTTGACCAAAATTTTGGTGGAAACCCGGAAGTGCGGCTAATACTCCAGGGTGACCAATATATGAACAATATTCTAAAAGCTGCCAACATGGAAGTGAGAGCCCACGGCAGCCCCAAGCCAAGTTGCAGCCCGGCCAGCCCCAGCAGAGGTGGGAAAGCCTGGCAGAGGCGGAACCAGTGGTGCGGGGGGCGGGTGGCAGAGCCCGAGTCAGCAGCGCAGGGGAGCCCAGCGGCGCGGGGAAACCCAGCAGAACCGGGACCAGCAGCGTGGGAAAGCCCAGCAGAACCGGGGCTAGCAGTGTGGGGGAGCCCGGCTGCGCAGGGGAGCATGACAGAAGTAGGAAGCCCGGCAGGCGGGACTGCCCGGTGGCGAGGGGAAACCCAGCAGAACCGGGGCCAGCAGCACAGGGGAGCCCAGCAGAACCAGCGCAGGGGAGCCCAGCAGAATTGGGGCTAACAGTGCAGGGGAGCCCAGCAGAACCGGGGCCAGCAGCGTGGGGGAACCCAGCAGCGCGGGGGCCTGCAGTGCCGGCCGGGGCAAGCAAACACCACCGCGGCGGTGCAGACGGGAGGCGGGGGCGGGTGAGCTTGGTGGCGGCAGCGGCAGCACTGCCTGGCCGGTCCCAAGCAGCCCCGCCGAGACGTAGCACCGAGTTGGGCCACCTGGCTCCGTTGGCAACCATGAGCGGGCCGAGCCTGCCTGGCCCTGCCCCGAGCCAGTAAACCCTGCTATGCCACGATTCTGTTACTAATTGGCAAATTTGTGAAAGTTGCACACGGATTCTCGCTACAAACGAAAGTGCGGCTAATATTCGAGTGTGGTTTTTTTATTGACAAAGACATCAACGTTGTCGATGCACCGGAAGTGCGGCTTATACTCCATGCAGCTTGTATTCGTGAAACTACTGTACGTCAGTCTTTCTAGTTTTTTGCTCAGTGACTGTACTCAAAATATGAATGAAAATTTTCACAGTGTTTGGACCTTGTTTTTTCCTTTTTTTTTAAAGAAACATTCCAGACCCACTGTGGCCAAAAATGATGACGTGAACCCTCATTGGTGGTGATCACAGGAGGAAGGGCTTGGAAACTCAGGATGGGAACCAAAAGCAGGCAGTGTGTTATTTCACTATCACTGGAGGCTTGATTCATGACACTGCACCACTTGATGACAACAGTGGTGGCCTCTTCCACTCCTCTGTGTGTGTCACCCCCATGCTGCATTTCGCTACTAGCCGGAATCCCAAAGCTTGTCAGGGCAAGAGAGATCTGTTGTGTACACATGTGTGTGGTGCCTGGCAAACAGGACCCTTGCAGGGAGCTCCAGCAGCACTGCTCTGCAGATGTTATTAGCAGCTCACTGTGACAAAACACAAAGGTCTGATCTCCAATCTAGGGACGGGATCAGATCACATTTCTGGACTCCAACAGCCCTCCAGCTCCAGGGTGCTGAAAATCCAAGCTCAGCTACACACAGGATGTCCTTTACACCTGGAAAATCCCAGGTTGATGTTGAAGCATCTCTTCCCTTGCTGGTGTTTCTGCAAGGCGCAGATAACAATGCTACAGGCTGTGAAGAGCTCAGCAAGAAGAGACTGGAAACTCAGAGTGTGGAGTTTTGTACTCTGAGGGTATAAATTAAACAGTTCTTGTTACTTCTTTGCAGGTCCTTATGTGTTAATCCAGCCATCCCCTATCAGTCTGTGAGAGAGGCTACTGACTCTCTCAGCGCTCAGAATCATTTGTTTTCCCTATTCCTTGTTCCTATCAGAGGGCAAACACTACTGCTGTCACTTAGAAAAATAGCATTTTGCCTGCTGTGCTTGAGAAATCTTCAGCACCAGTCTGATTGTGCAGGTTCCAGGAACTCCTGTTGTAAGGCTGGGATTCAGCTGACTGATCTATAGCTGCAAAGCTTCACTGCTTTACTGCACCAGCATAAAATGGAAATGTTGTAACATTCCCATCTGTGAAGACTTGCCAAAACAGTTTAGTGTTTCAAAAGCTGCGTACTGAACGAAGACAAGATCTCACTACAAGCTGTGGGAGTTGGGAGAGTTTATGAAGCAGAAAGTATGGGCTAAGGGAGAGATCAGACTGGTGATAGTTTACTGGCCTTGCAATTCTTTTAAGAGGCACTAACGATAGTGGACTGCTACAGCTGAAGTAGACCCGGACTCATTTAAGGCAGTACCATGAAATTGGTTGCAATAAAATTATGCATTAAATGTGCATTATGTTTAATAAGACTGTATTGCACTCCCAATGTTTACTCTGTGCCCATTGAGGCTGATCCAATTTTCTGAAGTTCTCCAATTGGTTCGCTATCAGGTTTTCAGCCAGAAGGTCAAATTTCACTTGCTCTTGGTACATGTCTCCATTACTTTGCTAAGGCATTTACACTCCATATTCATTACCTCTTCTTCTTTTTTATCTATCTCCTGTAACTTGACTGCTCCAAAATGCTCCCTGTAGGTGGCATGTTTGACACAAATGAGATCAGTCTTTAATAGATGTCAACTCAAGAACACACACACACACACACACACACACATACACACACACGTGTGAGCACACACACTTGCACCAAAGATGCAAAGAGAAAGAGTAGGAGGGAAGGTTATTTCCAGGCCCACATTGTAGGTAATTTTATGTTACTTCAATCGAGGTGCATGAGTGACCTCTGCGAAATCACAGGTTTCAGATATGAAACTGGGAACTTAAGTGGAGAGGCTGGAATATATGTTTAGAGCAGTATGTGATCATGACTATACCAAACTGGGAGCTGGATTGTTTTAATCAGGGGCAATGATAGTTTTAGTGTTCCAAAAAAACACATTATTTCCCAACATCTCAGCAAACTCTGTCAGCACTGAGCTCAATATGGGTAGCACAGGCAAGGAACCAGCAGGCGAACTTTCTTAGGGTTTGTCTTTCTTGGTAAATGCTTTAGCAGGAAAATACAAGCATTCTTGTATTCTGTCCTCCTCTGTCAGGAGATCATGTTGAGAGAATTCAGTGTGCCTAACAAGTCTCAGCCAATAACGTGGCATTCTTCACTCCAAAACGGACTGTCCCTGTTAGCAAAGCTGGCTGGGCTGCCCAGAAGGAGCTATTGTCTGGGACACTGGGTACTCTGCCTTGGCAGGGAGGCCAATGCCTTGCCTTCAGCTTGATTAGGTAGGGAAAATGCAGTGGAGGCCTTGAAAAGTCTTGCCAAAGGCTCAGATAATGAAGCGTTTGAATTGACTGCTGCAAGGTCCATCCACCCTGCTGTCACCCACCACTCTGTGTCCAGGCTGGTGCAGATGTGCCCACGTTGGCTATAAAGCTACCTGCTGGCAGGCTGCTAGCTCTGCACACCCAAAAACTGTCCCAGGGTCTGCTGGGGAGGACCTGCAGGGTGAGCTGGAGCATGGGAGCCTGGACACAATACCTTGGCCGCCATGGGAGATCAAAGTCACAGCAGCTGAAGCTTTTCACAGTGCCTCCACTCCAGGGGGCATCTGAGGCTGCTCCACACCAGCTGGACACCTCTCCTCACCTGTATCTCCAGAGGGGACCTCCCTGCATCACCCCAAAACTCATGGGAGCTCAAGCAGAGACATCCATCGCTTTTGCCTCTCTAGGTACAGACAGGGTGAAAACTGCTGCCACCTCTGTGCAGAGCCACATTTTGGTGTCACCCTTCTGCCAACCTCTCAGTTATTACGTGGAATTATCAGTCTATAGGTTCAGCAGCATCATTTGCTGCTGGGAGAAATAGAGATGCTCTTTTTTGAGTTTAAAATGCTTTATTTTCATAAGATACTTAGCATCTCACCTATTTTATGAAAGCACTTATGGCATTGTCAGATGGATACCAAAGGCATCCCCAAAGGCATTGTGTTCAAAAATCCTCGGAGAAACTTTGTTATCCACCTCTCAAAAAGGGAATGATGTTCCTGAGCACCATCTTTCACATGTGGTGACCCTGCAAGGGTTTACACATGCAGCTCTCACATCAGTCCTCCTGCAGTGTTGTTCTTGGGGTTGTGACTCACTGCTGGTAGTGGGGAGGACCTGGAGGCTGAGCAAGAGATCCACCTGCACTGAGCTGCCCCAGCCTCTGCAGTGTGTCTTCAGCCTATATGGGAACAAGTGGGTCCCCAGTTCCTCTAGATGGCCCAGAATAACCTTTGGCAGAGGACTAGGGCAAACAGCTGAGGCAGCGGCTGCCTTAGCTAAATCCATCTGCAGGCATGAGTCAGAGCCCTAAATCCAAGTGCTTCTAGTCCCCACCTGCCTTGCACTTGTCCTTTCCTTTTTCCTGAAACACTGTGCAGTGGGCCTGTTTCCTCCTGTCTCTCTGTCCAGGCTGTCATGGAGTGCCCATCTTGTCTTGGTTGAGATATCACATTGCTGCAGAAGGTAGTGCTGCTGTCAAATGACCCCATGCCTGTCCCAAAGGATCCTGCCACGAAGGATCAGAGAGCCCTGAGGAAGAAATAGGACAGCTGTTCCTTTGGCTGCACGGGGAATTCTGGACAAGATATGTCTGGCTAAGTTTACACCTCTCAAGATCTTCCCACTCTCAGGCAGTCACAGGTTCTTGGCTTCAGCCAGGTTTCCTCAGTGGACATTGTTTTTTTCAATGGAAGTTTTCCCCACTGAGGAGGATGTGTTCAAAAATAGGTGTAGTTATTCTGTTTGGTTTTTCCTCTGGGATGCAGTTTTCTGATTTGTCCCAGCTGTTTGTGTTTGGTACTGCTAAATTGAGGTTGAGGGGTTGAGGAAGGACTAAACCTCATTGGTGTGTCTGCTAGTCAGAGACTTACAAAAAAAAAAGTTGATGTTTTGATTTTTATTTTGGCATATTAGATTACATTGCTGAGAATAACAAAGGCAGGTAGCCTCAGCTATCTGGTTTCCATGCATAGGAAAGAACAACCTAATCCTTTTCTCCCTGAAATCAGCAGAAGGGATCTCACTGAATCCAGTCTGCATTGCATAAGGCTACAAATAAATGCCTCTTATTCTGGTGTTACATTTCTTTACTATTATTATTATTATTATTATTATTATTATTATTATTATTACTATTACTATTATTATTACTGTTATTATTGCCATCTTTGAATTTTTTCTTTCTTTTATCTTTTTCTGATTTACATTTGAATCATTTTGTTCCCACAGAAGAGTGGGCTGTGGAACATGTTTGCATGATGAGAGATGGTCCATGCCATTATATTCCATGATTCACATATAATTTTTAAATTTACATATAGTTGGTAGAAGGCCAGTGTAGTCATAAAAACACAGTTGATATATACTTTTGATTAAAACTCCTTTATCAAATAATAGTTGCTCACAGGAAAAAAAATAAATAAAAGGATCTGACCTCCTTTATATCAAATATATATTTGGATCTCAATGATTTGTGGTTTGGGGCTATTTTAAAAAATAATATATATAATTTGCCACAGGCATGCCAGTCAACCTTAAATTCTTCCACTGTCCCATACAGGAGAAAGTGAATGTTTACAAAAAAAAAGTTCCTTGTGACTTGCATGGAGCCAGATTTACTGTAGGAACCCACAATGTCCTTCAGTGCACCATCAAAGCAGAGGGAGCAAGACACCAAGACATACAGCCTACAGTTCAAAGGACAATAAAGCCCTGTTTCAGCACAGCACAGGCACACTCATTTCAACCTGAGTCAGTGTGAGGCTGTAATCCAGGAAGGTGCTTACACACATGCCTGCCTGTAAATAAATGCTTAATCCCATTGGAATCAACTGGGCCCCAGCTCAGCTTGAGCTTTCTTTGCTGTGCTGGGCTTAAACGTAGGCAGTGAAGGGAAAATTGTTCACAGCACCCTCATCTTTAACAAGCGTGATGGAAAAAGTTTGCTGAGAAATCAGCAGGATTTCGGCTAATGTGATTAAGTGCTTTTTGGAATCCAGATTTCTGCAAACCCAGGCCCGTGGATGCTGTTCAAAGCCTGCTGAGGGCAATGGGTGCTGGACCAGACCCTGAATGCAACTGGGTTTTCTCACACTCTTGCAACCACCTCCCCCCTCAAAAAAAAAAAAAAAGAAAAAAAAAAAGACTGAAAAGATTTGAGAAGAAAAGGGTAATCAAGGGTGTGTTTTATTGCTTCACCACCTTTCAGAAAAACAGCTGGTGAATGAAACAAATGAGGTTATGAGAAAGGAACTGGTTCCAAACTGATACTTTTATTTCTCTTCTCCAAACAACCTGCAGGCTTCTAGCTCTGGTTTCTGCTCTCCCTAGAACTGAGATCAGCAGGCTGAGGATCATGTGAAGAGCAGATATTATGCAGGAATAAGCTGTTCTCTCATTCCTTCCACCCCTGCTCTTTTCTGTGTTCCCTATTGAAAAATAAGGTTCCTTCTCTTTGTGTTTAAAGGGAAGGATCTTTGTGTCTGATTAAAACTAAATAGAAACTGGAGGACTAGATGTTGTCTGTGGCTCATACCCATATGTCCTATAAACCTCTGGCAAGCATGTGAAGAGTTCTCCAAACTGACAGTGCACACAATGTCCAAATCTAATTTGAACTGCATGGTGCAGCTTCAGCTTTCAATCACACAGCACTTCCTCTAAAACACTGTCTGCAGCTACATTTCCAAATTGGGGCATTTTTGAAATTGCTCATCACGCAGCTCCCTCAATAGACCAACATATGTTTCAGCAGAATCAACAGGCTGACAAACTCCAGGCCACTGAGAATTTTATGTATCAGGGAGCGCGTGTCGCACATGAATCAAAGTGCATGTCATGCTTCGGGACTCGGTGCCTGTACATCTAGAAACATTTTCCAGCAATGGTTATTAATTATTGAGATGCTGTAAACAAGTCACCCTTCCTCACACATCTTGTTTCAGCTCTATGAAGCAACAGAGATCTTCATGCCAAAATGACATAGTCAACCCGGAAAAGGCTCACCCCACCTGCTTCACTCCGAGCACTGTGAATGATCTTATTGTGCTTGGTGGCACATGCTTGTTAAAATTAAGGGCTGTTGTCAGTTTTTTGTGGGATTGACATGTGAAACACTTGGAGAAGCCAGGGTGGGGGCGGGAGGGTAAAGGAGACTAGTCATCTGCATGGTACAAAGGAGTTCCAAAGGTCTGGGGATCAGTTCCCATTTCCATCTGAGTTTTGGCCCTGTGGCCTATGCTCAGTGTCTCAGCAACGAGGACATCACTCGTGACTGACCTCTGGGAAATGCTCAAAGACAAAGGCTGATGAACACTATTAAAAAAAAAGGCTATAAATAATAATTTTGTAAAAGTTTCCTTCTGCAGACTAATACATGTTATTCTCTATCTTTTACCACATCAGAAATGCACAATTTAACCACCACACAAAAACAATCAGGTAAAAATTTGAGTTCCGTGTGGATTTGGAAAATGAGATGTTATAAACAGGAAGTTGGGAAAAAAGGGACCTGTGAACTGAAGAGTTTTTCTGAGATGGAAACCCATTTCTGCTTCATTACTGCTTGCAACAAAACCACCTTTTACATAGCTAGTTGGTTTTCTTCATGAAAAGCTTTATTTTACCTTCAGTTGAGGGTTAGTTTTTCAGACAAAATTGTGGTTTTGTTTGTTTTTCTGTTAAGAATGACTCCCAGAACACGTGGCAAGTAGTAGGAATGGTGAGTTTTCATTTCACTTTCTTCTGGAAGGACATCTATGAAATATTTACTGATGTCTGTCACAGATGGGCCATCAGAGATTGTATCATGGAGAGCAGCTCCTCTGCCAGACAGACCTTCTGTCTGAATAGAGCTGAATGCCTTCATTTCCCACACAGTTAAAAAAAGGAAAAGTTGTTGGTTTTTTTTAATAAAGGGGATCTATTGGGAGAGTGAATTAGCAGCTGTATTTGCAATTTTGTTGTTATAATTTCATTTCCTCTCTGTTGATGAATAGTTCTTTTGTCATTTCAAAACACAGTGGTTCACCTGAGCAGGTCTCAGAAGGTGGAAACTGGGAATGTCAAGTCTTGGTTTGGATTCTGTGGCATCTTAACAAACTCCAGCTTCATTGGGAAGTCAAATATGTCCATACACCTCTTGGGGTACGTATGGGAGAAAACATTTCACTGAGAGGCTTGACTGTATTCCTCCAGCTGTGCTGCTGTTATACCATCCTACTTAGGAAACAGAGGCTCAGCTTCCCTACATGAAAATTCCAATGTTTATATCAATCTGTTGCTGTAGGAAGTTTAAAGTGATGCTACGGAAAATAGGGAATAATATGGAAAATATAAACAAACAAAAAAAATAATGACATGTCTCAAAGGCATTGCTTAATCTAGTGATGTATATGCACTAACATGACGAGCTGGATATCCCTAAAACTTTTCTTTCTCTGACCTTTGTTTCCAGAAATTATCCTTCTGTTACTTGTCTTACTCCACCATGTCAAGGTGGAGACAGAAAATTCCAGGAGGAGGGCTCATCATGAGGATGAGCTCATCTTCCTCAGGTGTTTACTCAATGTTTCTTTTCGGTTAGGAAAATTTCTGAGCTGTGCTTAAGAAGGCAAACTCCCTCTGCTTTGGTAGCCTTCTGAAATATTTGGCTTTTGTTACTGGAGTGTTACCTCAGGTCAGCTGCAGCAATCTAGAGCAGGTCCTGCCATTGGTGTGGTGGAGATGAGGGTGAAGAAATGTTTTCCAATGTTGGAAAACAGAGTGTCCACAGAATGAAGCGCTGTTTTCCATGTTCTGAGCAGAGGAAGACGAGAATATCTTGAACTGTGCAGGGACTTGGAGTCCTTGGGCTTTGGTCTGGGGAACCTGGCTGGGGTTTGGCTTCCCCAGTGCCCCAGCTGGCACAACACTGTAGTCACACACAGGGGAATATGTACCCAGCTAAGTAGTCCTTCACATAATGGATATAAATATGATTCTTGGAATTTACCAAACAATAGGCAAGAGCAGTATTCCCAACAGGCTGGAGGGGAGCAGTTAAGTATGAAGGAAACACCTGCAGAAGTGGGTATCCATTGTTTCCTTTTGATGTTTATCACTGTGCCTAAATCTGGAAAGAATAGGCTTTTGGCCTTCAAAAACAATTTCCTTCCTAGCCTGTATGGCCTGGAGGAATCTGCCCTTCTTGAGCATTCCTTTTTTGGAGACAGGGAAAATTGTCTCTCTGCCTGGGTGAAATTTCATCTCTGACTCCTCTCAAGCAGGTTACTTTTATGGATCAGGTAATTCAAAATGAAGGGCTGTGGTGAGTGACACTGGCGAGGTGCCTCTCCTGGTGGCACATGCTGGTTCTTCAGGATTCTCCAGCGGGGCAGTAGCAGCAGCAGCAGGAAGGTGTGGAGGTGGATGAAGATGGAGACCAGGCTGAGGCTGCCACATGAAGGTTTCCAGACCAGGGGCTTGACAGGCACAGTCCCATCCTCCAGCATTTCTTTGGCACTCTGACAGATGAAAACCACCAGGAAACAAAGGGACAGGCCAATCCTCATGCATTTTTGATCAGCAGAAGGGCCTGACCCCCGCAGGGTGCGAGGTCATGGGCAGACCCTCCCTTTGCCTTGTCACCTCTGGAGACAGAAAGCATTCCTCCAACGCCAGCCACCTCTGCAAGCCCTAAATGCTCACACAGCTGCAGGAGTCCAGCTCTGCCTGCTCTCCCTTCTGCCCAGTCCCATCCCACTGCTGCTCTGCCTGCCTGAGATTTGTCTTCTCTTTATAGCACCTTTTATTATTCTTTTGACAGGCCTTGAATAGTGACGATGAGGAGGCAGGGGCAGCCGTCCAGTGCTCCCAATGGTGCTGTTCAGCTGCACGGTTGTTTTTTCTCAAGCTGCCAGCTGGTCCTGACACTCTGCTTGTTTTCTCCCCCCTCAGGAGGCATTCTTTTGGTGGAAGCTACCTTGCTGACATTTAAATGGAGCGGGGAGTGCTGCTGAGCTGCCCTCTCCTCCTCTTCCACAGGAGCTGTGCTGCCAGCTTTCTCTTTGACTGTGCCCCACCACTCCTCACCTGGTTCCTCTGCATACACAGCGTCCCAGAGGCTTTTAACTTCTCTCCCCTTGCTACCTTATCCTAAATCTTTCTTCTTTCCACTCTTCAGCTTATCTTTCCTCGGGCTTTAAAAACTCTGGAAGGGAAGTCATGATTCTCTTCTCCTTTAGGCTGACAGGAATAGGAGCAGGAGAGAAAATGGGTATAGACAGGACAGGGTATCTCAGCAAGGCTGTGCACATGGCTGTAGTTCTCCCTTCAGCCCCTGATGGTTTGTTTAGGCTGCCCCAAACTGCAGAAGATGACAACCACACGCACAGTGCATGTCTGACCAGATCTCAGCTCCCCCTGCCTAAACTGGAAATCAGTCACTGCAATCATCCCATGGACATTTGTGCCCTGCTCTGGATTATTATCTTAGACATGGTGCTGTGTGCATAATTTCTTGATGTCTCACAGGCTTCATAAAATTTGGCCAGTGCAAGCCTGTGGCTGTTTGCAGTGCTCTTTGTGGATATGATGTCCTCAAAGTGATTTTTCCAGACAAGGATCACAAAAGCACACAGATTTGGTAGCCGTGCACCTCCCACTGAGCACCACAGCTCACACCTGCCCCCAGACTTCAAAATTCCTCCCATGCTGTTGTTTATTGTGGTGGAAACCTCAAAGTTGTTGAGGTAGCCAAGAGGGCACCAATCACACCCACAAACCAAGAAGGGTTCTCTGAGAAGAAGGGATGTGGCTGGGATGCAGGGACAGAGGATCGTGGCTGGTGCATGTCAGGTGTGTGAGGAAACCCATGCTCCTGCTTTTACACCTGGCCTCCTCTGCTGGTCCCCCATATCACCCCTGCACAGTTGCTTTCGGTGACCAGAAGTGGGTTCATTGATAAACTCAAGCCAGAAGGAAGAAATAAGATCTTCATCTCTTCCAAGATCATGAATCTTGCAGTGAGTATGTACGGTAGTGAATTAATGTGACACATTGTATATTGGATATATTTGGTATTATGTGTTGGAATGTATTTTATATGTCATGTCTTTTTTCTTTTTTTCCCTGCATGTTCTGGCCCTGGTTACAGGTTTGCTGATGACACCTTTGATTAGCATGGTTTAGCAGCCATCAGAGAGCACCAGCCAGAGCAGGTCAAAATGCACCTCACCCCTCCAGGTTTATTTACAGCAGCAGCATAAATCCAGATGAGACAGCACGAGACTGTCATCCTATTCAGACTGTAACAACCACCTGAAAACTAAATCCATCTCCCTGCTGCTGTGGCAAATCAGCCTGAGAAGTCTCTGAGGCTCCCCTTTCTCAATGGGATATCAAGGAGTTATTCATGCAGGTGCATTTGAGTTTGCAGTGCACAGCAAGGCAACCAGGAAAACACATGAAACCACCACACCTGGAAGAACAGGTTGGTCAACAGCGTGAATCTGTAGGTATTTTTGGATCAGTCCTAAATTATATGCAACTTTTTCCCAGCATTTGTCATGTCTGCTCATGGAGTAAATACCAGTGTGCCACTCTGGAATTTGTACATGTTTATACAGCCAGCAGAGTAGGGATCCTTGAAAATTTCAACCTCTGGTGTTTTAAAATACATGCTTACAATTGCCTAAATCTCTTGACATATACTGTGGCTTGACAACGCATCCTTTAGATGTTATTTAAATCTCACCATCATCAACAGACCCCAACCACAAGATTCCCACCAAATTCAGCCCTGGATTTATCATGAGAGAATTCAGCATCAATTCAGCATCTTCATCTAAGAACAAAGATGGGAAAGCTGCTGAGATGTGCCTGACTCTGCATTTAATGCTGGCCACAGAGCGCTGACTTCCTCCTGAGCATTGAGGTGGCAGAGGTTTCAATTTCTAAGCATTTTCCTTGACCTTTAATTTCAGATGCTAGAGCAGTTGTCTTGCTTCCTCTCAGTCTCTTTGAGTCTTCTGAGAAGACTTTTAAGTCACTAATTAATGCAGCCACAGCAGCACTTCCCCAAAGAACAGCAGTGCTGGGACAAAAGCGCTGCAGAGCAATGCATTTGCAACTGGAGTAGGACCTTCTGCATTTACCAGCACCAAAATAAAAAACTGTTGGGATTTGCAACAGTCTGAAAAGGAAGATGACAGAATTCAGTGATTGATTTGCAAGGTGTCCATGGGGTCCTTCCCCAGCTAGATAGAGAGACCCTGACTCAGTTCTCATTGTGCTTTGCACTCCAGAAGATGCACTGGAAGAAGTGCATCTCAACTGAGGTGAACATTTTACTGTGAAGGAAGTAAAGGATGTGCAGATTACTATAAATTTTCTTCATGTAGAGAGAGACTGGAACACTGGTCAGGATTATGATCTTCTGGCGCAAGTTGTGTGAAAGCAACCCAGCAATTCTCGTTTAACTTCTCTCATCTGAAACTTGCTACCTAACCTGGGTTATTCTCTTTCACCACTCTCATACAAGCACCTCATCTCTTCTACAGTGTTTCAGCAGATAAAGTTACTCTCTTCCATTCTTACCACTGTCCCAGAAAAACTCCCAAATGGATATAGCCATCCTGGCACTGAACAGCTTTTTTTGGTTTACCCCTCATCCTTTGAAGATGTGATGTAACCAGACCAACAGGATAACTCTTCGTCTTGCTGTCTGTGCTCAGAAGTGACAACAGCACAGGGTCTGTAGCCTCAGGAATTCTCAGTGCATCAAATCCCCAGGTCTGGGTTGGGCAAGAGCTCCAAACAGCCAGGTGGGCAAAGGCACAGAGTGTCTGCTGAGCAGCATTTCTAAATCACACATGTAATATCCATCAGAAACAGTTGGTTGTCCTTATGGTGATGGCAGGTTAAGTTTCTCTTAGTTTGTTGTTGGTTCACCACTCTACCTACAGAACATCTGAAGGTTCTAGAAGGACAAACTTACTTTTACCCTTCACATTCCTGCACTTTATAACAGTACTTTGCATTAATTTTGGAGCAATTTTTTTAATGTTTGCTAACCCTTGTACCTTACTCCCCTTTTGCCCTCTCTTTCGGAACAGAATATAAGCCTTTTTATTCACTTAGGTTTTCACAACCAAAATTTTTCACAGCAGATATTAGTGATTGTGTCAAAACTCTTTATTAGTCTAGATTAATCCACCACTCAAGGTAGTTTTAAGCAAGCCTCAGCTGGCCTCATAATGATTACAGTGAAACAGCAGGCCTTGCAAACCTCATAAGAGTTGCAATTAAGGATTCCTGAGAGATAAAAGCTGATATTCCTCTGTTGGTTTCTTGGGCATTTCCCCAGATTTATTGGGTTTTATGATCTTATACGCAAGCTGTGATTATGCTTTTAAAAAATAAATTACAGGAATTAAAATTCAAAATGTTGAAAATCCTGGAAATAAACAGTAAAAGTGATGAGTGTTCTGGCTTGACTTGCGGCAAGCACTAAGGTTTTCCTTCTGCCACTTAAGCAGTGCACAGTTTAGAAATCTGTGTATGAATCTTCCATGCCTCTGTCTATGGTTTTACAATGAAATGATACTTGGCCATATTCCAGGTCTCAGGGAGCTCAGCAGTTGTGTGCAGGATATGTCAAGTTAAGGGAAATTTGGTGGGGGCTGGCAGCTCGATAGGAGAGGAGACAAGAGTTGTTTGAGCCTCTCTTGAACAGTAAACCATGGTGCAGATGTACAGAACATCATGGCAAAGTAGCACGACTTTGTCTCAGCCAGCTGACTGTATTTATGGGGTGCTTTGTCAAAGGGAACTGTTCATTGGGCTCCAGCCAGGGGAACTGCACCACAAAAGAAGGCTGAGAGCCCTGGGAGATCAGCACTGGGTAGCAAGAGCTTTGTCCAGGGTCAGTTCTGTGCAGCTCCAGCTCTGGGAGGGCAGGCTCAAGTGCTGCAGGTGTGGCTGTAAATGCAGCCTAGGGCAGGCAGATCCATCCACCCTATTCAGTTTGATACAGATTCACAGCTGCTTGTTATCCAGCCTCAACAGCATGCTGGTACACCCCGTGTTTTGGGTTGCATTCATGGGGAAATGGGTCTTGGTGCTGGTGCGATCATCTCTTCCTCGTCGTTTCTGAGTCCCTTTAAGACTGTGGCAAGAGGTTTGCTGCTCAGTGACAGCAGAGACAGAGTGATTACACATCCCAGAAAATGCTGAGGGAGGCTTCCAGAACAAGGTTTGCTCAGAAGAGCCATCCTACCTGCTGTATGAACATGCCTAGAGGCAACCAAGCGCAGTTATTTTGGGATTTAGAACTGTTAGAATTCAACAGTGAAACCACTTTTCTCTGTTTTAGTCACTTGTCATGGTGACTTTTGTAGGTTATGACAAAATAGGAACATATATTAATGGAAACAAAGAACTTTCACTCTTTTTTTCAAATATAGGGTTTTTTTTTTCTCCTCAGGCAGCAATCTCTACCTGATTACAATATTCACCAGTTTGTAAGTATTTCATTTAATTAAAAAAAATCTTTTCAAAAGTTGTTTCAACTGAGTTTTATAAGCTTTATTGCTCAATGAAACTTAGTTTACAAGGTATGTGACTGGGAGACATTCTTCAAATCCCAATTAAAATACATATATAGTTTGGTATTTTTTAATTATCTCAATGTAAAACAAAATGGAACATTTATAAGTTTCAGATGGATTCTTGAGGGCTTATAACTTTGATCTAAAAATGAAATTGCACTCCTACCATTTTCTTAAGACAAAAACAGAGGGAAAAAAATCAATGAAAACTGAGAAAAACGCTGTGATTTTAAAACTGATTATGGCAGGTATGCAGTAAATTTTGTCCACACGTTTTATAAGGATTTTTACTGGCACAGATCCTAGCCATGGCACCACATCAAAATCTATGATCAGCCCACAGGTGCTGATCCATTCCCCTATTCATACTTCACTCAGAAGCCTACTGCTAGTCTGTGGCTTCCAGGGCTGGACTCTGCTGTCATGGCCGGTGGTGCAAATCCACAGACAGTCCAATTAAAACCTAGAGATGGTTTCTTCTGTCAAGAAACAAAAACACCCAAAGCTGCAGTCCCTGCTTTCCCCCAGATGCTGTCCCTCAGTGGAAGGGGCTCTGGTGGCACAGTGGGACATGGGGAGCCCCATGAGCTGCATCTCTTCCCTGTGAAAGGTGGAAAACAGCCTTTGAAAGCAGGGCTTCACCCACTGAGTGCCAGAAGTGAGGCTGGCAGATGTGATGGATCCAGAGCTGAGCATCAGATGCATGTGAGGCACTGGCAAGTTTGGGATTAAGCCAGAGCAACCTGGGTGAGAGAGGGAAAAAATGGAGAGCTGCCTCCTGGACCAAACACAGGCTCTCCCAGCAGACAGGCAATGAGCATCAGGAGGAAACGCAGCTCATTCAAGAGTTTTTAATAGCCAGCTCCCCAACTGGCTGTAATTTTAGCAGGCAGTTTAACTAGGCTGGACTGAGCTTATTTCAACACAGCCCTGTTCAAAGCAAGCTGGAGAAATCCCTTTGGCTGCCCAAGGCCAGATGAGAAGCACATTTCTCAAGGAAGCTTTTACAGTGACAAAAATGAGACCCAGTACTACAATTACCACCTCAAACACTGTGTGTATCCTTCTGTTGGCAGCATGCATTTCCCCACCCCTCTGTCTCCTGTATTTGAATACACTTAATATCATGTGTGCAGCAGTTTTAGTCTTTGTTCTGATCACATTCCTTTCAGGATGGAATTTTTGGGAAATAAATACAATTTAAGTCAAGGCTAGACTATAGGATACACATATTTTCCCACTTTGCAAGGGTCATTTTATTGCACCATAATCCTGTTTTGCCTGGAGAGTAGATCTGTTTCCTCTAGGCCTGTTTGGAGTAAATCAGAATCATCTCTTTTGGCTTCAAATTAAATGTCTGAGAATAGACTCTGTGGGTCAGACTGTCCTCTCCTCTCCTTACCCAGCTTCATTGTGGAGACCTGGCACACCCATTTATGTCAAGGTAATCTAGAGGTTAGCAGATTGTTATTGTTTTGGTCTTTGCTGTAGTCCCACGGCAAAGGTGGGAGGAAAAGGCTTTTGGTAGAGGTGCTTGTCTATGAATGGGACCAGTGGGAGGGTGCTGGAAGTCTCAGTTCTTCTTGCAAGGGACAAAGGACATAAAACTCATGGCCAGCTCATCTTCTGGTGATCCCTTACTTTGTGACTCAGCTCACGAGCTCACAAGTTTTCAGTTCCTCTAAAATGTGGCTTGGTTTGTCAGCAGGCCCAAAACTGGTGCCACAACATCTAAACCACCATCCCAAATCTCTTTGGCCCATATAAATTAAACACTTCCCTCCTGTGAGTGTAATTGTGCCAGGTCTCGGTGCACACCGAGGAGCGCCAGAGAATCCGGGCTAAAGGTGACCAACTTATTTCTCTGCGCTGTCCTGCTCCTCCTCTTTTTCTCACAACAGCCAAGTGCTAGCACATTACATCATCAAGCCTTTGAATTTCCCTGCTCTTGTCATGTTTAAACTCGATTGTCTAACACTCGCCTCTCGCGCCGTTGCCTCCAAGCTCTTGCAGTCAGCAAACCCACTGCTGACAGATGGTGGGGAAAAGTGGGTTGAGCTGGACAGCTTCCAAAAACTCTGTCTAGCCACATGATATGTAAAGCACAGGCTCTCATTTAAAATCTGGTCCATTTTTGTTTCTGTTGATCTTTTAGAACTATTTTTATTTTGGGGAGAGTTATTTTCAGTTGGGGATCTTTGTTTGTTTGTTTGGGCCAATGACAAGAGCGTAGTTTCTGGCTTCTATGCCCTGCTTTTGGCAGTTTCTGAACTACCAGACAGGAAATTCTCCAAAGTATTGCAGCTGATAATTGGCCCCTTTTACTGGAGCAGAGATAAATTGGAATAGTTTTCTCAGGTCCTTCCCTTCATATGGAGAAATGCACATTAATACATATAAAAACCTTCACCCCAGAAGTCCTCAGAAAGGCCCACTAATTGATGAAAACTCTATCAACCCGTGATCTGACCATTGTAAAGGCAGCTTATTAGTTTTTGGGTTTTTTGTCCCTAAATATTTCCCTCTGAAAGCTGCAATACATCAAACCGTTCCTAGTAAAATCTCTGAGAAGGCAACATTACTCCAACAGAATGATACGACTTTCCATCAGCCCTCAAAAATATTTATGAGGTGATTTTGTATTTATTTACTTATGTGTTTGAAAATATTTTTTTCCTTTCCGAAGTTAAAATTAAGACATGTATCATGAAATGTCACAGCTCATTTTCATGGAGGACCTAAGGCTAGGAAGAAATGCAAGCATGGTCGAGTATTATATTTGCTACACTTTCATGTTTTTAAAAGATCATCTCAACCCTCAAGTTGAACATATAAAATAACAAAAAACGCCCTGAATACATTACTAATACAGTATCATGTTGGAAAAAATCTTGAGTGATCCCTTAGCATCCTTTTCAGCCAACATAATTTTCCACCTGGGACAGGATGTGAAAAGGACAACTCGACTTTTACCTGTTCCTGTGTATCTAATCAAGCATTTGGATTGCCTCAGTGGGAATGGGGACCACAGGTGAAAGCAAATATTGGAAATTATGTTCCTAAAATTGGAAATATTGTTCCTAAACAAAAGTGTAATGGGTGAGGCATGATGTTACATAAATGATCTCTCTTGTGGTGAAAATGGGCATCTACTGTAGGACTGTGTACTGCTGTACTGTTAATGATAGCAGGCCATAATAAAGGGTATTCATTAGTTGTATTAGAACTAATACCAGTTTCAAGGTTCCTTCCAAAACAGCTGGAATGTGATCGTGGGAACTTTACTGCACCAACCTTGCACAACAGAAAACTCCTAACTCCTAATTATGAAATGCCTACCTCGCATAAAAGCAAAAGCAGATCAGGGAATAACCAGGGGAAAAAAATTTGCAGAGACGTATTTCCTTGGAAATGATGTTATATATAATTTTAAAGATATTTCTCAGTGAATAAAGAGCTTACTTAAATCTTTCTTTAAAAAGAATTCCAAACAACACATTTTTAGTGAACTTTTTAATGCCTAAGTTTCAAATTATGATGCTTCCACAAAAATGAAAAATAAATTAAAAATTCATATATTTTTCAAAAATGTTGTCATCATGGTTCAGAGAGAAAAAGTGGAAGTCTTAAGGAATTTGGAAAGAATCTCTAAAAATATTTTCAGAAATACTCTTTTCAGAAAATTCTAAGCCTATTTGGGTGCCACAATTGCTCATTCTGTGAATGAATAACTGGTTTATAACATTCAAAACTGTCAGTTTCTGTGTATTCAAAAAACATGGAAAAATGCTTCATTTTAAAGTTTACATATGTGTAGAACTGTGTTGTGCATGTTCTCACATTTAAAGCTTTATTGGCCCTGCGCTGGATCCTGAGAAATATTCAAATTGTTTGAGAGCTACTTTCAGAGGACTTTCCAAACTTAGAGGAAAAAAAATAGGAAAGAAATGACAATTTGAATCTGCTTTCAAATTGTTAGTTTAACCATAGATATGGTGCAAGGAAAGTCATAAAGCTGAATATATTTCCTCTGTGTGGTGATAAGGTCTGTCTGATAATTCACAGAGCTTTACAATAGTAGGATGTATTCAGGGCTTGCAAATATAAAGAGATACAGACTTTTTTTTATGTTTTGGTTTATTTTCCTTCCTTGGTTTGCAAAAAGATGCAGTTTTATTTATAGTGAATTACATATATATATAATATATTGGTGACATTTTGATCCACCAAATACAAGTTCCACAATTGCAAATTCCAGGGTTCTGCTATAAAGCTGAGATATCAGACCAAGTAAAGAAAGACTGACTTGAGACAAAAATCAGACTTTACCTTCCTTTTTTTTTTCCCTCTTTCTTCCTCTACTTAATTTAGGTCCCTCGGATTGTCATCTAGACCTTCACATTGTCCATAAACACCCTTTGGAGCAGATCAACAGCAGCATTTGACTGTCACAAGTGGTATTGAATGACATCTCCTCCTTCCCTTGTGCCCCATATCATGGGATTTGTGACCTTGCTATGCTTCGCAATGGTTGTGAAATATAAAGAAGAGGAGCAAAAAAGAAGAGAAAAGTAGTTGGTGGGTAACCAGAACCAAGAAATGATTCTGTGAGAGGTCAGAAGAGAAAAGACAGGGAGTAAGGGAAGGATATACCCAAGCAGCATCCCAGGGAGCGTATCCACACATGCATCCTCCTTTTATGCATCTGGCATAAGGTGTCAAATGACCTTTCAGAAATACTTTCAGATCAGTCAGAAAAGGGGCACTACAGGGATTGTTCCAGTCTGTCCTTCAGCACCAGCAGATGCAGCACCTGGTGAAATGGATGTGCACAGTCACCCCACCACCTGCTCTAGAAATCATTGCAATTAAGACCTGAAGAACCAGTTGGAATTAAGACCTGAAGAAGTCAAGGCAAGGGAAAAAAAGTACAAAGAAAACTCATATCTAATAAATAAATAAAGGCTCTGAGATAGGGGCTAACTAAGAAAAAGCAGGCCCTGCTCCAAAAGCACTCTTAAGACAGTGTAAATGACTCTAAGCATAGGAGGAGGCAAGTATTCAGGAGCTGAAGTGCTTTGCTGCAGCAGGGTCTTTGCACATAATAGGATAACTGGATCTTGAGGATGGTAGGATGTGTTTTTAGTGCAGGAATAGGCTAGCCCTGAACTTTTCCATCCAAGCTAGGTATTATTATTCCCTCAGCTGGCTGCCTGGAAAGCAGTCTGGTCCGTGCAGTGGGAGGTGTCTGAAGGAATTGCTCTTCAGCGGGAAACAGAGGGAGATCCAGCAGGATCAGAGATCAGCAGCAGGAGAGCAGCAGACGGGAAAGCTTGCCCCAGTCAAACTGAAGCCTTCAGCAGTGCCAACAAAACTCCTGCCAAGGAGCCAGCCTTCCTCAGAGGGAGGGAGGACAGATCTGTCCTACTGCACAACTGGCCCCGTGTCCCATTTCACAGGCGCAGAGAAGGAGAATTCTTCCAGTGGCCTTGCAATTCCTGCAGTATGCTTTTTGATTTCACAGCTGACGGTTCCAACTCTGATGGCACAATCGGATCCATAATATTTCATGGGAAGCAGGCAGAAACAAATACACACTCGTCCAGGCACTAATTGCCAGTGAAACAGTATCTCCCACCGTTTGCCAGCCCTGTCCCTGGTGTGCCTATCAACAGCTCTGTTACTTCAGGAAACAGACAAAGAGGAAGGCAGGGAGGAAGACACTCCTCAGTGTAGTTTACAGCAATCCATGGTTATGAAACTCCCCCACCAGTGCCAGAAAATCAACTTCAAGCTGCCCCTGGTGGCTACTGAAATGTTGGCGAGGTAATCCCATTCTCATTGAGAATGAAGAAAGTTTTGCCATAGGCATGGGGAGGGAGATAATGATCTCTTCCTAGGAAAAGACATAGCCATAACTTAGGTATGTTTTGTGGAAGAGTCCTCTAGATGCAGGGCCTCCTGCCAGCCCGAGGCTGGTGTATACATGGTGGTTGGTTGCTGTAAATAAGAGTGGCTGCCATCCCCTGAACCCGTGGGTGTACAGACTTTGGAATATGGGAAGTCTTGTGCTCATGGCAGGATGTCCAAACTGGGGATCCCCACTGGCTACTAAAGCTTTTCACATAGTGGGGGAAAAACTGGAGGGGGAAATCTTTGATTCAAGTCCAATAGGATTTTCAGAGAGATTGGTTTTTTTCCTACTATATAGTAAATGTAAAAACAAATTTCAATTGTCTGCTTCAATCCAGAATATTTTATTTGAAGAAAAGCTTTTGCTTAACTTTTCTGATTTTAGAAATCTTTCGTCTGGTTGCCTTCTTCTTGTTATTGTTGGTAAATGTTTTGAATTATAGTCAAAACAAAATATCCACCATCTTCTCCATCCTAAACTGTAAAATTATTTCAGCCTTTAGTTTTTGGAGGGGGGGACACCAAAATAAAAACAAGTAAACAAAAGACCCATTCACACATACACATAAACACACAAAATGTAATCAAATTGCTGGAACATAATATTGCAACAAAAAGTACCCCAAAAATCAAATCCTCCCTCATCCCCTTCCCAGAGCCAAAATTATAAATTGAATTTATCTTCCCGTGACCCAAGACATAAATATTTGTGGCCACTTGAAATTTCCTTGGGTAAATGTGCAACAGGTCCAGAGCTCTCCTCTACACTCTGCACTTCCCTTTATCACTTTTCTTGTGCCTACTGTGTGAATTTCATGAGGAGGGTGGGCACTCTGGCAGAAGTGGCATTTGGAAGGGGGATGTCCTGCCTTGCTAGCCACCAGCAGCGCCTCTGCCACGTGAGCTGGAGCTGCCAGCTTTGGGACCAGCACTGCCCTGCCAGCCTTGTCCCCACCCCGGGTCCAGCCTGCTCTCCAGGCTGGCAACAGTGGTGGGAAGCAAGCTGTGGAGAGTAAGATGCTGCCAAAACCATTAAAAGACAGGAAGAATTGGCTGACAAGTGAGGAGAGGCAGTCTTGGGCAGCTGTTGAAAGAGTGCTTCATCTCTTCCAATGCTTATACCTGGGGAGATTAGGGATAAAGCAGAGAGGAAGGAAAAAGTGTTTTCTTAGGCTGTAAGAACTGAAAGTGAGGGGCATCAAAGCAACAGGGGAGTGAAAGCCAAATTTTCTTGGCAATCATCCCTCAGCTTTAAATTCTCTGAGAATTCTCATCCTCAGCGTTTGAAGGGCTTATTAATAGTTTTCCTGTAGTTGGATTTAAATCTGCATCCTAGGTTGTCAAGTCTGAATTAAAGATACAAGTGGAAGATGAGGAATGTCTCGTGATGGGCTCTGAGCCAGCTCTTAGAGGTGCTGGTGGGAGGTTTCACTGCCTCTAACATGAGCTGGATCCTTTTGATGTGGGAAGCATCTGCCGAGAGACAAACGGTTGGGCTTGGGATGTCCCTATCTAAGAATAACTGAGCAGTTCACATCAGGGAAGCTACTCTTTGGCAAATTCAGTTTTCACCTGGCTTTGCATCTTGATTTTACCTTTTCAGCAAGGATCTATGGTCGTATTTGAGCACTGCTGATGGCACAGAGAGAGCAGGCAACCAATCACCTGTGATTTTATTATAAGTAATAGCAGATATTGCTGTATCTGTTGATATGTTGGCATGTACCATCATTACTCTTTCCTAGGTATTATCACTGCCAAGTGCCCCATGTCACAGACTACCTTAAACTATTTCTTAATTCACTGTAGAACGACAGCCAGGAACACATTTCTTAACCATTAAAAAAAAAGAAAAAAAAAAAAGAAGTTTCCTAGTGCCTGAATGTGGCCCCTACAGTTTCATTTATTCAGGTCAGAACGAGACATTTGCAGCCCACTTGGTAGAGGGCAGCAGGGCTCTTTGTGCCTGGAATTCACCGGGCAGGGAGAGAGGGAATGACCCATACTTCACACTGCCAGCAGCACCAGGAAAGACGTTGGAACACTGACGGAGAGTAGCAGTATCCTGTTTTCACCGAGGAGCCAAATCTGTGTTAAAAACTACACTTGGCCTCCCATTCGGGCACCGTGCCAAAGGCTTCTGCAGATAAGGTGCTTGCAAAGTCCTTGGAAAGCCTGGAACAGAGTGGTGTTTAGGGTATGTGATTTAGGGTTTTTGTAGAGAAAAACAAGGAGGTTTCCTGATTACTAAGGCTACTCTCTTGGGTGATTAAAAAAGATAAAACAAACAAAAACCAAACCCAAACAACGAAAACAGCAAAAAACCCAAGCCAAAACCAAACAAACACAAAACAGATTAAAAAACCACAACAAACCACCTCTGAGCTAAACAACTTTACAAGAAGTAAGGAATGACCCAACATGACCAAAACACTTTTTCCACATCTAATGAAAAGACAGTTTCCTTACTGACTGGCAGAATTTGGGATAAAATTACAAAGCATTGATCCTGCTAAGGGGATGTTCCTGCTTTGGGAAGCAATGCAGGGAATGCCCATTGATTCAGGTGAATAGCTCATGAAATGACATTTCCTTCTAATCACAGCTGCGTTCCTTTGGAAGGCAAAAATTTTTGCTATGTTTGTGTGTGTTAGCGCTGCGTGCTGGTCATCCTGGATGCATTTTGGTTAATTCAAAGCCTGAGACTGCCAGGATTCTGCTCCAGCTTTGTAATGTTAGACTTCTCTGACACAGGTGGATGTCAGATCTGACCCGAGTGATGTTCATTGAGCCAATAATTTCCACTCTACCTCTGCACTCCATTTGACGGGACCTGGAGCAGCTCAGGGCATGCAGGCTTGCTGAGCACAGAGTAGCATATCTGTTTGATAACATAGCTGCCTTTCAAAAACTCCAGAGGGAAAAAAAAAGGGGAGGGGGGGAAAATAGATTTCTCCAGATTGCAAGAACTGTCTATTCCATCCAAAACATATTATCTGAAATTTCAGAGTTTCTGTCACATTTTTCCCAAGCTAAGGAATGATTGTTTGTTTGTTTTCAGTCTGAGCTATTTTGTTTTTTTAGTGAGGGGCTTAGACTCAGGAGGAATTAATGGATGAATGAATGCCTTTATTTTGTTCTGTAAATCTTTGGGACAGTTGTCTCTCCCCAGAACCTTGGGGTGTTTGTGGTGGGCCTGTCTAGAGCCACAGTTCAGAGAACTTTCTGTTCATTTGCAACTCTGGCATGACTCTCACCCATCTTTCTGCTGTTCTCCCTCCTAGCTGCTTCCCCAGTTGTGTTATTACAACTGCTTGCAGGCTTAAGGATAAAACAAACAAAACAAAACACACAAAAGCACCCTCCAAAACCAAAACAAAAGAAGGGTGTTTTTAAATGACATAATTTTCCTCTTTCTGTTCAGCTGCAACAAACTTGAGCTGGTAGGACTGAGTGGGCAGGAGTGAGAGGTAAAGGACAAGCTATGAACAAGTTTTCCTTTTTGGAAGAAGCCAGTGTTCATCAAATCACTGCCTTGATTTTTTTATTTTCCCCCTCTGTTGGAGCTGTTCGGTTTTTTGCAAGTAGCTCCCAGCGTATGGGGACAAAAAAGAGAGGGAAGGACTTTGCAAGCTGGTGAGCAGCAGAAGAAAAGAGGTGCATTTAAGACTTTACTTGGCAAAGCAGCAAAGCAGCCCTTGAACGAAGTCGCCTCTTTCTAAGGAAGGAAAGGAACAACCTCTGGGATTCCCTCCCCTCTTCCCTGTGCCCAAAGAAGGTGGAAATTTGCCATGAGTAGCAAAATAAACATATTAAAGGAAAGCAGGAGGCACAGACACACAGAAGGAAAGCAGCATCATGAGAGTTTCAGGCACGTGGAAAAGCAGGTAGGCAAGCCTGCAAGTCTGTCACCATCCACCAGATTCTGATACTTTCTTCTACGCGGCAGAGCAGGCAAAAAGCAAAACTGAGTGAGAGGGGTGTGAAGCATGAGAAAGTAGAAGGAGAAATATGGGGGAGGATATCAGTGAAATGACTGGTTAAGGAATTGGCTAGTTTATTCTGTCTGAACAGATAATATACAATTCAGGTTATGGATTTAAAGGAGAAGTTGTTGGGATAGACTCTTGGAATGAGGACAAAGAAACAAAACAAGTGACTGTGCTTGCCTTTGTCTACTGTAATATCCATGTGAAGCACAAGTAAACAAATTGCGAAGGACAAAGGATGATTAGAAAATCTTCCAGCCTTACCAACGCTTCTACTGAATGCTCTGATCACAGAGGTTTCTGCCTGCGCTTGATAGTAGCAGTGGAAACTCCCAGGCAAGCTTACACCCAAGATATTGAGACATATGTACTTCAGTTCCTTCTCTCAGCCACCCTGCAGAAAACCATATTGCTGAGCCCTCAGAAAGCAAGGAATTTTTGTTTTGTCTGGACGTGTAGTGGCCATGGAGAAGGACAAGGAAGCCTTCTGGGAGGACACTTATGAAAGGTTAATTGCCAGTCTGTTCAGAGGAGAAATACTTGGTGTATCTACTTAACAGACTGCAGCACCGTGAAAAGACCTTCAGAGATTACTGATACTAGAAAACAGAACAAGTCAAGGCCAGTGTGGGCGAGTAATATTTTAAAACATATGACACTTTCAATAAGCCTGGTGATTCTGCTGATAGGAAATGTCTGGTGATGCTGCTGATTGCAAATTTTAGTGGTCCTTGCCCAGAATGCAGCCTTACTAGGACAATGTTTTTAGAATTTATGTGGCATCAAAAGGAAAAACAAAGAAAAGAAGCTGCCTTTATGCATCACCAGGGATTCATTTATGAAGAACTTTTCCCCCCACAAAAAGATACACTATCAAATGTACACTTCACTCTTGTCTAGGAGTTTGTTTGCTTGTCCTCAAATGACATAAATAGATGAATTGAGAGCCCTAGTTTCAGTTTTGAATTACTTGAAGCATATTTTCATATTCTCTTTGGCATTACTGGTGAATAACATAAATACAAAGCACAATGTAACAGTATATGCATACAGCTGGCAGTGTAATACACAATCAAAATTGTCTGATAAAATGGTATATGATTACCACAAATTAATTACTGGCATGTTCATTTCAGCAAGTTTCTGTGGCTCACTGACTGCAGTAACACTGAAGGAGTTAATAAAAGATGTCCATAGCATCTCTGTGAGAGCTGCAGAATGCACAGGTGGGACAGCCCAACTGCAAGGCCTATTCATGTGAGTTACAGTAATTTCACGAATACAAACTGCACCATTTTGACTAAGATTTTGCTCCCACACCGGAAATGCGGCTAATACTCAGCAGCGGCTAATATGTGAATAATTTTCTGACATTTACAACCCCAGAAGTGCCAGCCAGGGTGCCGAGCCAAGCACCTGCCAGTAAAAACCAGGATTTCGCGATTGTTACAAATTGGTTACTGTGTTGCACGGCGGGTGGGGCCAGCGGGGTGCCAGCAGCATGGGGAGGGAGGGAGGCAGGGGGGTTTCCTCCTTCAGGCGGGGGAGAGGCAGGGGGCTCTGTGCTGCCATCCACGCGGCCTGTGGGGTAAGCGGGGGGCTCCTGCCCCTGCCTACCGCGGCAGGAGCAGGCAGGCTCCGCCCCCGCCCTCCGCTGCCGTGGTGGGAGCAGGGGGTGCTCCATCCCTGCCTGCCACCGTGGGGTAGTGCCAGGCCGGGGTGAGTGAGCCCAGAGACGGCGGCCGGCCCCGAGCGGCCCCGCCAAGCGGCCCCACCAAGCTGGGCCCCCTGGCCCTGCCAGCAGCCCCTAGTGGGCCGAGCCTGCACAGCCCAAGCCGAGCCAGTAAACCCCGCCATGCCGCGGTTCTGTTACTATTTGGCAACTTTGTTGCACGCGGGTCCTCGCTGTGAATGACAGAGCGGTTTATACTCAGGTGAGGCTTATTTATGGACAAAGAACGAAATGTTTACCAACACCCAGAGATGCGGCTTATAGTCCGTGCGGCTTGTATTCATGAAATTACTGTATTTTATTTAAACACCTACCTGTTAGACTCTTTGGGAACGATCACAGATTTTTCAGGAAAACTTGCATGTAAAATGTGGGAGAAGACACACTCACCCACTGGGAGATCTTTCCTTTGTGTCTCCTTTTAGCTCCACCTTTGGAGAAGAATGCGCTCCTTATCAGTCATCTAAAAGGGAAAATGTTGCTTGGTGTAATTTGTCAAGGTCCTGATGCAAAACGACTGTCAGACTGGGAATCTTGGGTGACTTGGGGTTTTTTTTGTTATTGGCTTGGTTTGGGTTTTGTGCTGGGTTTTTTTGTTGTTGTTGTTTTGGGTTTTTTTGTTTGGTTTGGTTTTTTTGTCTGTTTGTTTGTGTTTTGGTTTTTGTTTTGGTTTTTTTGGGGGGTTGTGGATAATTTTTAAAGTTTTTTTCTTGTTTTTGGTTTTTGGTGGGGTTTTTTTTTTGTGGGTTTTTAAAATTTTTTTTGTTGTTTTGTTTTTTGTGGTTTTTTGGGTTTTTTTGTTTGGTTGTTTTTTTCTGACCATCTAGGGACTTCTCCGTTGTGGACAGGAGGATTCTCTAGAAGATGAGCAGCTCAGTGGCAGCCCCTCTTTGCTCTTAGTGTTTAGGAAGCAGGGGGTGAAAGGTTGGCCTCTCAGGCTCTGTGAAACACAGGCACTGATTTCCTCGATTTCACTGTGGGGAATGCCTTGCTGGTCTCCAAGTGGGTTAACATCTGAGAATGAGTCTTATTCTGAAGAAAAACATTCCTGCATGGAGTTGATTTGGAATAGTTGCATGCACAGAAGCTCTTAATAGCCTGAGGACAAAAAGGAAAGCAATTACTGGGAGGTGGTCTTATTCACTCTAAAAAATATTCCTTCAGCAACAAAACTAAAGAGAGGAATTCAGACTTCTGCCCACCTCCTAACTGCTAGCCTTCACCACCTCAAGGGAAAATGAACCTCAAATATTTGTTTGCAAGCAGTTTTTGCGGAAATGTATGGCTGCCCTTTTTTCTCCTTTTGTATGACATTAAATTAACTCCAATACGGGAATGTCTTTGAACTGTGATGTGCCCACCTAAAAACGTGAAGTGTTCAGAACTATACCCTGACCTCAGAAGCAATCCCAAAGCTTAACTCAGCTCTATCCACCTCATCTTTCACACATCACTGATTTCACTGTTACCTTGACTAAGACTTCAGAAATGGCTCGTCATCAGAGTTACCGCAGGGAGTATAACATGAGTAATTTTTACATATATATATATAATTATTTTATTTCTATATAATAAAATTATAACAATATATTTTTATATATATAGATGTAAAGAGGAGGTGATTGTGGTGTTTCAAGAGCTTGCATATTTATTTTCAGTAAACTTGAAGTGAAAATAATTGAAACATAAGCAACATAAGCATCAATCAAGATGTTGCTAACTCTGGGTTTTCCTGCGTGCTCTCTGGGATCTCCTCTGAATTCCCATTGCAAAGGGAAGCCATACCCCTGTGATATACAATACACTCCTCCTTACATGTGACAGCAGCCTGCTCTGCTTTAGATAATACCAACAAACTGGAAATCTCTTTTTTTTCCCTCTGAAAACGTTTAAGAAGTAGTGCCTGCAGACTGACTGGCTCCATCCATAAACCCAAATCCTACACAATCTAAGAACCTGACTGCTAAAAATGGCATCACAAGATACAATTTAGGCATGAGGAACACAGGAGGGACCTGGATGAGCCCACTTTAAAGAAATGTTCTCTCATAGCACTCTTGGGTTTTTTCCCCCAGTCTTTTGTAGGCAGCTTTGATTTTAAAACAAGGGTACCCATCTAAATACAAAAATTGATGCAACTGATTAGAAAGTTGAGTTATCAAAATGAAATACTCCTTCTGTCTTGTATATTTAAAAAAAAAACCCAAACCCAAAGCTCTGAGAATCTAAAGTGGACTGAATCTACACAATGAAAGAAATCCTATGAACCTCTTGGTGCAGCCCATGAAGCTGACCAATATTAACAGTGGTTGAAAGGGCATAGGATAGTTTTATTTTAATTTTTGAGGCAGGACTTTTGAAGAGGAAAGAACAGTTAATAAGCCTGAGTAAAAAAAAAGTCTGGGGCCAGTGTGGGAACCATTGTTGGCCCTTTTTTCCTTTGGAGAAATTAAAACTTTGTGTATGAATTTATGAAGTCAGGTGAAGCTGTTTGCCTCAAATAACTTGTTTACACCCCTCTGCTGTTCTAGGTGAATATTCTCACATGCAGACAGAGCATTAGAGGGAGCTGGCACACCAGACTGTGAATTACATGAATTCACTGCAGATAGTGCAGGGCCAAGAGCTGGGCTGTTGGTGGTGTGGAGAGTCTCAGCATGGGGTGGAGGCTCTGCCATTCCTGGATGCTGCTTTCCAAACCTCTGCTGCTGCAGAAATGTTTTTTTCCAGCCTGTGGCAAGCTGAGAGGAAGATTTGATGTCTCTTGGCCCGTGTATCTCAGCGATGGATGGCAGAGGAAGGAGCTGCAGAGTTGCCTGTACTTGGTCTGGAGAGACACCCATAAGAAACAGGACTTGATCTTCCGGGTGATTTCTTATTCAAATGCTTTAAGCCTTTGTGATCTTGCCTGCGTGCTCCTGGACCCATTTCTCTCTCCAGAGCTCAGAGGGTCCAAGACGTAGAGCTTGTTGAAGCATGCTGGAGATACCTAATGACCCTCTGAAGCACAGCCACCAGCCCCATCCATGTGCCGCCTCCAGGGGGGTCTGGACTCGTCCATAAGTGTTCCATCACTTTGTTTCAGTGATGGAAACACCAGAGTTCCACGGCATTATTTCAGCTGTGGGCCAGGTGACACCACCCAGCGATCACCTTGACCTTCTGACACTGCAGAATGATCGGCTCATAATGGCACTGGATTGCCACCCATTGTTGAGAGAGAATTTGCAAAGCACTCTAAGGGAATTTGGCGCCCCATTCCTATTGAATTACAATGGGATTTGGGCATTGAATTTCCTCAGTTAGTCCTTTCAAACTTCCCCTCCTCTTTAAAGTAATAAAGGTAGCATTTTCATAAGGACTTTTGTGCTGGCTGATTTCGAAACTTCTTGACGTTTTTTACCGCAAACTTCAGTGAAAGCATAATTTGGGCAACATAATTATGCAATAACAAATACAAAATAAATATAAAAATAATAAACTATGCAATTTTGGAAAACTCACGGCGGGGATTTTGAATCGTTTTCTCTTAAGTTTATGACCTAGAAGTTTGTCCAAAACATTAATTTAGAGGGGAAAAAAAAAAGAAAACCTTTAAAAGACGTGAAGGAAGGAATTTAGCTCAGTGGAGGGAAGGGAACTTGATGAGATTTAATAAGTAAATTTCAATGTGCACTCCAAATTCATCTTTGTAACCTCAGTCTCAAATAGCTTTTGAAAACCCTAATATTTATTTAACTATGGAAGATATGAAGGGGTTTCCAAGACATTTTCCAGCTATGATACACCAATATACCAAAAAATCATCTTTGAAGGCAGAGACCTAATTAACTTTCTTGAAGATGCTTTATCTAGGTATTTGTCAAAAGCCTCTTTTATACTACATATATGGATTATTAACTATTAACTTAATTGTGTGACCTTTAGTTAAATCAGAAAACCTCCGAAGTCAAAGGTAAACCAGAGTCTTCTGGCACAGTTGCTTATCTGGAAATGGCTTGAGATTTTTATTAATGCTGCTTGAAAATGTAGGACTTTCTTCGACTGAAAGCGCAGCTCTGAAAGTAGGCAATTATCCCGTGTTTTTACCACAGTTTTAAACTGAGATTGCGCAGGGGGGGTGACACATAGTTTACAATGGGAGATCATTAACTTAAACATCTTCCATTTATGTGGAAGCATCGGTAATTCGACGGGAAGGATGAGACCGTAAGTCCGTGCTGAGGGCAGGCTCCAGGCTGTGGAATTTTCCCGGAGCCAGAACAAAAGGACCCAGGTATCAATGCGGTCATCTAAAGAAGCATAAGGGGTGAGATTGAGGAGACAAAGCTCCAGGATGAGGAGGACCCCTGAGCAGGATGTGCTTACTTGGCAGGTGGCTTTTGTTTACTTGCAGGATCAGCCGGGTTGGGAGGAAACTGGGCTGGGCTGCAGAGGAGCTGCTGCAGGGCTCAGAGCAGGGCTTTTGTGGAGAAAGGAACACCCTGAGCTCCTTAGTAGATGCCTCAGGCCAGAAAGGAACAATGAGGGTGAGGCAACCAGGCAGAAAGAGCAGTGTTTGGTGTGAAACTGTTTTCCTCCCAGGAGATAAAGTGCTGGAAGGGTGGCACAGAGCTCCCAGAAATGAGGTGTGCCTCCCTGCCCGCAGTTTTCTCTGGTCCTGAACAATGACTTCCCAGCATGGACAGCTTTGCTCTGGGCTGCCTGAAATGGGCTCACATCTCCCGTTTTTATGGAGATCTTCAAGGCTTCTGCCAGGCAAGGGGAGGCAAAGGAGAACGGTGTAACTCAGGTCACTGGAATTTTATGAAACCTAAACTCCATTATATGCAAGTCCTAAGCAGACAGCTTAATGAAGTATCCTGCCCTGGGAATTGCAACTGGGCTTCGCTGATGAATGTCTTCAAGCACCAGAAAGTGAACTTGATCTTTAATAATGAAATAACTCACCTGTATCTGTTCAAGCAAATACTTTCTCTATATCATTTGCGGTTAGCATCATGGTGAACTGAGACTCATGCAGTGCCTTACATTGTTGCTCCATCCATTTAAAAGTTATTCCCTCAAATTCTGAAGTCCCTTACTTCAGTAGACTCTGGCTCTACCACCAGCTTGGTTTCCTTGCCCTTGTAAGTGCTTAGAAACAGAACCATACACAAAATAATCTACTTTCAGTATGTATGGAAAATTCTTTTCTTTGTAGTGAGTAGAAGCAAGCCCAATGCACAGAAATATTGTCTCCACTCCAGTAAATATGCTCTAAAAAACTCCTCCAAAATGTGGAGGTAAGTATAAATTGCAAATAAGTTCTACAGAAAAAGCTGAGTTTAAAGGAAAAATGTTTTTTGGATGGGGTGAAGAAACACAGGAGAACAGCTTTGGTTTTATATTTTTTCTTAATTCCATGAAGATGATAAGTACAATAACTAAAACAACCCTGCAAAAGATTACTAGAATTTAGGCTCAGCACTTCTATCAGCATTCATGCTACAAGATTTGCAAACATATCCAGAGGAAACAGAACATGTCTTCATCTGCAGGCTAACAGGATTTTGTTAGCTAGATATTTGAGCTACTGGACTATTTGGACTCTGCTCCAAAAAACCAAATTTCCACATAGGGAGAAACTGCAACAGTCAAGCAGACGTCTCTGATTTGGCAGTAACAAACAGATTTCTCTCTGTAGCTTAGTAGTGAGGCACATATCTGCTGAAGATATGATACTGTGGGCAGCAGCTCTCCTCCTGAGTGTTGCAGGCTGGAGATGTTTGTTACACGGAGGCAAAGGCTGATGCAGTAAGCAGGACCCAAGGTCTGACACAGGCTGTCCCCTCCTGGTCTTAGTTCAAGGCATTGCCCTCCACCTCCCATGCAGGTTTAGCTGTCTGATGAGTCTGATTGTTAATGAAAGACAAAAATTTTCATTGATTCTTCTTTAGGTGAGAGAATTAAAAAAATGTGAAAACTAAAAAAAACCGAAAAACCCCCAAAACCGCAAAAACAAAACAAAAAACCAAACAAACAAAAAAAGAAAGAAAAAAACCCAAACCAAAAAGCCCACCCAACAGAAGAATTTATTAATTCCAGTGGCACTGGCAGTTTATTACAAGACTCCTTACTGCAAACAGCCAATTCCAATAGGAGGATTCTAGACTTGCTTACAAGTGCTCTGAGAGCAGAGAGTTGCCCAGAGTTGTTCAATCACACTTAGGCCAAGATGTATTAGTAATAACAATAATATTATTTGACATACTAATAATGCCAATAAGCATTTTGAGTAATACCTTTGGCAGAAAGATATCAGGGGAGGGTCACCTGACATTTATGTGTGTGTAGGGTCCATCTACTTTTTCCTTGAATACAGAATTTACTACCCTGGCAGCTCAATTCAGCATTTCAGGAGGAAAACACAAATAACTTGTAAGATCATCTTCCACCCTCTTGCTCTTCTATGAGTTAATGGGGTCACAGCTTCACTCCCCTGTTCTTCATTTCCCCTTTGCTCTGTTTATTGTCTGTCCATCCCCAAAATTCTTCTCTGCTCACAACTACAGTTCCTCCTCAGTGCCCAGCACAGAGCAGTTCCTGCTGAGTAGATGTCCTGTCAGATGACTTTTGCACAAATTTTTTTCTGCCAGAATACTCTTGTGGCTCAGTTTTACATTTTTTTGAGCCTTAGTATGAGAGTTCTGACTAAAGAGGGTCCTTTCTCCAGATTTCAGCCCTTCAGGAAGCAGAGGGAGGACAGAGCCAGACTTCTCTTAGAGCTGCACCGCAATAGGGTGAAAGACAATGCAGCAAGCTGAGTTTTGCCTACACAAAAGAGGAGGAAAAGGAAAATCCATCGGGTGGGTAGTCAAACATTGGAAAAGATACCCTGTATTCTCATGTGACCTTTCCTCTTGGTTTTAAAATTTTAACTTGTCAAGACTTGGTCAAACTGACCCAACTGCTTAAGGTGTTGGAATATCAGATGGCCTCCAGAGCTGCCTTCCAACCTAAATAATTCTGTCAATCTTTATCTACTTATTATCTTACATATTTGGGCTACTGGGGTTTTAGAGAGTACAACAATATCAAAAATTTGTCAACAGACTGCACAAATGAATAAATAAACATACTTTCCTCCTATCTTGGTGTTAATGAAGTTTTATCTAAGGCTGAACAACACTAGTTCTATTTTACAAAAAAAAATTCAGGCTTTTCGAACAATGTACTTCAGAAATATCTTCTGCAGCAGTTTATTTTTTTTTCAATTACAAATGGAGAAAGAATCAAAGGGAACACATTTTGTTGATATCTGTGGTTTGCAAATCAAATCATGTTTGCTGTTTTTTCTCAGTGACTGTTGGGCATCTTTGTGTTTTTCTGCTTGGCTTTTTTAAAAATGCATACAGAGGGAATATAACCATAGTAAATTACTGTTTCTTCCATAATTTTCCATGTACTCTCATTTCAGTGGGAAATGGTAGCAGAAGTGAAGGGCTGCCCAAGAAATCACAGGGAGACACAGGATTTTAAAGACTCCAAACATGTGTTTGTCATCTTAACTCTTCATTTATGTCATTGCAGATTTTGCTCTCTCTGGTTAATTTTAGAGTAACCTATACTACAAAGATACAAAATAGGCAAATGAATTAACTTCTACTTTAATTCTTGTAAGAGAAACTGACCCAGTATTGTCTTTGAAAGTGATCTTCCCCATATTTACAGTGACAAAACATAAATCATATTTTTGGACTTTCATGGTGAAGCTAATATGAAAATGTTGCTAGGTAAGTTTTCCAAAACTTGTAGATTGTGCCATAATAAACCCCTGGCTTGCATGAGCTGAGAAATTATTTGGATGTAACAAATGGTGAAACTCTTGTTGCTTTTCTTGTCTCTGATGGAGAAGAATCAGGACATTGTGGTCATTGGAGGTCTTGATAAGACACAGTGAATTCTGAGGAAGAACATTTGCTGAGCTCAGGACTGCATGAGCCGAAATAACCATAATTTTGAATTTCTTATGCTCCTGTTTTACTTTTGTTAAATCCACATGTTCTTAAAATTAACATGGCCTCAAATTACTCATAAATCCCCTCAATCTTAAAGCTTTGTTTCCTCCCTCCTCTCTTTGAATAGAAGAGGCAACTTTATAAAAAAATAAAGTACATAATTTATGGCATTCCATCATCAGAACAGAGAGGACAACTCTCACAAATTGCATGAAGCTGGGTTCCCAAAGATTTCCTTTTTTCTTTTTTCTTTTTTCTTTTTTTCTTTTTTCTTTTTTTCTTTTTTCTTTTTTCTTTTTTCTTTTTTCTTTTTTCTTTTTTCTTTTTTCTTTTTTCTTTTTTCTTTTTTTTTTTTCTTTTTTCTTTTTTCTTTTTTCTTTTTTCTTTTTTCTTTTTTCTTTTTTCTTTTTTTTAATTTAGTGGAGGCCATGCAGAATGACACCAGATCCCCCTGTACCCCAACAATCCTGTGGGAACCAGTGCTCCAACCCTAGGCAGGAGAATGGGGAGCCTAAAACCCTGGCCACACCAAAGCAGCAGACAAATCCCTGGAGACCAGCTTTTCCATTCAGGCAAGCCTGAGGAAGGGAATATCTGCACAAAAGCAAATTTACTTTGCTGGTGGCTGTTTTGTTGGTTAATACCAGCCAGGACGCAAGCACCGCATTTCTCCCAGCCCAGGTTTCCTTTCAGCCTGACCTCCTGTCACATGGCTGGGATAGTCTGATGTTGCCACGGGTTGCCATGGCAACGACAGTGATGATGATGGCATGTGTTCAGCATAGCCAAATTTGAACCTAATGAGAGCAGATGTGACTTGGAGCTCTCGAGCCTGAAGAGCAGACCTGGTTATAGCTCCATGTCTTTTCTTGGGAGTCGTGGAGAAAGCATTTAAAAGCAACTCTCTGTGAGTGCATTAGTTGGGAAAACCAGCATGGATGGATGAAAATAATTTCTGCTCACTGTAAACATTGTCTCATAAAGCACACACCCACGTGAAGAGAGCTGAGAGAAAGGACAAGCCACAAGGAAAACAAGAAGTCTCATCCATCTGCAGTTCCCTCTTGCTGATGCACATTATCTTCCTTAAGTATTAACAGATTCCTGTGTGTCGCTGTGCGTTATTTGTTTTGGTCCCTGCACTTTCCTAAGAAAAAAACTACTTCCAGTTGCTGCAAGTCTGTGTGACATGTTATGCAGTGCTGCAAAGCACCATGAATAAATTATGGCTGTCACCAACTTTTCTGTCTAAACAGGACTGTTACAAAAATAAATTAGCACTGCCCTTGAGTGCTGCTAAGAGTAAACATCTCACACATGACTTTGCTAATGAAAAGAATGAGACCTGTGCTCCACCACAGCCAAGCCTACACAAACAATATGTTCTTGACATTTAGAGCCACTGCTCTAAACAGCCACAGTGAGATAAAGGGTCCTGGTGCAAGAAAATTACATTCAACCCAAATGCTTTAGAGCCAGGTCCACCCATGTTAATTTGGGTTAGGATCAAGGACTCAGCTGGATCACAATCAGGTGAGCAATTTAAGCCTGTTTCATAACTACCCTGAAGTTTCTTGGGGAGAAACCAAACATACAGAACTCTCCCTGCTCCTGGTGTGTTGTCAGGTCAGGATGCCTGAAATGAAGCAGCTCTGAACCTCACCCATCACAATGTGTGAGTTGTCTCATACTGCAAGAATTGCGGCTTTATCTCTAGCTCTGTTGCAAACAAATCCAACTTTGGCTGCTGGAGCAGCATTTGGAATAGTTCTATCTGCATATTGGGGTGAAATAAACTAACCTTTGAATGTGGAGCCCTTCCTGACTACTCTATTTCTTTAAGGTTTTTCAAAAGTCCTGATTCTTAACCAGAAGTTCACATGGAAACATTAGTTGCTCTGAGCATTTTTTACTAAAACTACCCAGTGAATGGGTTATTTGAGAAGCCAGTTTAATCCTCTACATTGGACTAAAACTAACTAGGGCAGGCCTGAAAATTCCTCATTAAAAACTAAAGGGCATAACATCCATATTTGTTTCTGAATGTGAAAACCAGACAAGCTAAAAGAACAGGAGAAACAGTACCATATCACTTTATGTTTTAATCTTCTTTCATGTGACAAGAAGACGTTTTTAGAGATGTTACACATTGACCAAAAGGCAGCTGAGGCCTGTGTTGTACTTTCAAGAATCTGCTGCTGTTTCTCCCATTCTTCCTGCAGCTTCCTGTCCCTCCTTTATAAAGAAATTCATCGCAAGGTTAACCCAACTCTTATTTCCAGACTCTGACTTCAAAGGAGTAAAAGTTCAAGGGAGTAGCAGCAGGGACAACAGCTAAGCTGCACTTGCACATTGAGGTCTTGCCCCTCATCCTACAATTCCCCAGCCTCACATATCTGAGGGATGCATTTCAAAAAGTGCCTGAATTGGTGGATGAATGGATGGGTGCAAGAATGGAGAGATGGATGGATGGATGGATGGATGGATGGATGGATGGATGGATGGATGGATGGATGGATATGCAATGAATGATGGATGGAGGGGTGAGGGACAGATGGATGAATGGTTGGATGGATGGATGTGGGATGAATGGATGGGTGGATGGATGGACGGTGGATGGATGCTGGAGAAGGAAGGATGGATAGATGGAGGGATGATGGGAGGATGGTGAATGGATGAATGGATGGATGGATGGATGAAGGATGGAGGGATGATGGGAGGATGCCGGATGGGTGGGTGGATGGATGGATGGATGGATGGATGGATGGATGGATGGATGGATGGATGGATGGAGGATGGATGAATAGATGGATGGAAGGAAGGATGGATAGATCATTTGTGGATGGATGGAGGATGGATATATGATGGATGGTTGGATGGATAGATGGATGGATGGATGGATGGATGGATGGATGGATGGATGGATGGATGGATGGATGGATTGGATGCTTGGATAGATGAAGGATGGATGGATGGATGCAGGGATGATGGATGGATAGATGGATGATGGATGGATTTACGGATGGATGGATGCAGGGATGATGGATGGATGATGGATGGATGGATAGATGGATTGATGGATGGATGGTGGATGGATATATG